>NC_044508.1:19764297-19796797 GCF_902362185.1 Chanos chanos | reverse complement strand
TTGACCCAGTCCTGGCAGCTGTTTAAATGACATTAATCTCTATGTCATGTTAAAAATGATGCCGGACAAGGGTGTGGGGATATGAGGACACCTCTGTGTATGTGTGTGTGTTCAGTAAGATCACTGTGTATGTGTGTGTATTCAGTAAGATCTGTGTGTGTGTGTGTTCAGTAAGATCTCTGTGTATGTGTGTGTGTTCAGTAAGGTCTCTGTGTATGTGTGTGTTTGGTAAAGTCTCTGTGTATGTGTGTGTTTAGTCAGGTCTCTGTATATGTGTGTGTGTTTAGCCAGGTCTCTGTGTATGTGTGTGTGTTCAGTAAGATCTCTGTGTATGTGTGTGTGTTCAGTAAGGTCTCTGTGTATGTGTGTGTTTGGTAAAGTCTCTGTGTATGTGTGTGTTTAGTCAGGTCTCTGTCTATGTGTGTGTGTTTAGTCAGGTCTCTGTGTATGTGTGTTCATTAAGGTCTCTGTGTATGTGTTTGTTCAGTAAGGTCTCTGTGTATGTGTGTGTTCAGTAAGATCTCTGTGTATGTGTGTGTGTTTGGTAAGGTCTCTTTGTATGTGTTTGTTCAGTAAGGTCCCTGTGCATGTGTATGTGTTTGTTCAGTAAGGTCTATGTGTATGTGTGTTTGTTCAGTAAGGTCTCTGTGTATGTGTGTGTGTTCAATAAGGTCTCTGTGTATGTGTGTGTGTTTGATAAGGTCTCTGTGTATGTGTGTGTCTTTAGTAAGATCTTTGTGTATGTGTGTGTTCAGTAAGGTCTCTTTGTATGTGTTTGTTCAGTAAGGTCCCTGTGTATGTGTGTTTGTTCAGTAAGGTCCCTGTGTATGTGTGTGTGTTCAGTAAGGTCTCTGTGTAAGTGTGTGTGTTTAGTAAGGTCTCTGTGTATGTGTGTGCTTAGTAAGGTCTCTGTGTATGTGTGTGTGTTTGATAAGGTCTCTGTGTATGTGTGTGTCTTTAGTAAGATCTTTGTGTATGTGTGTGTTCAGTAAGGTCTCTTTGTATGTGTGTTCAGTAAGGTCTCTGTGTATATGTTTGTTTAGTCAGGTCTCTTTGTATGTGTGTGTGTTTGGTAAGGACTCTGTGTATGTGTGTGTTCAATAAGGTCTTTCTGTATGTATGTGTGTTCAATAAGGTCTCTGTGTACGCGTGTGTCTGATAAGGTCTCTATGTATGTGTGTGTCTTTAGTAAGATCTTTGTGTATGTGTGTGTTCAGTAAGGTCTTTCTGTATGTATGTGTTTTCAATAAGGTCTCTTTGTATGTGTGTTCAGTAAGGTCTCTGTGTATGTGTTTGTTTAGTCAGGCCTCTGTGTATGTGTATGTGTGTTTGTTTAGTCAGGTCTCTGTGTATGTGTTTGTTTAGTCAGGCCTCTGTGTATGTGTGTTTGTTTAGTCAGGTCTCTGTGTATGTGGGTGTTCAGTAAGGTCTCTGTGTATGTGTGTGTGTTTGGTAAGGACTCTGTGTATATGTGTGTTAAGTAAGGTCTTTCTGTATGTATGTGTGTTCAATAAGGTCTCTGTGTATGTGTGTGTGTTTGATAAGGTCTCTATGTATGTGTGTGTTCAGTAAGGTCTCTGTGTATGTGTGTGTGTGTGTGTTTAGTAAAATCTCTGTGTATGTGTGTGTTTGGTAAGGTCTCTTTGTATGTGTGTTTAGTCAGGTCTCTGTGTATGTGTGTGTTTATTAAGGTCTCTGTGTATGTGTTTGTTTATTAAGGTCTCTGTGTATGTGTTTGTTTAGTAAGGTCTCTGTGTATGTGTTTGTTTAGTAAGGTCTCTGTGTATGTGTGTGTTTAGTAAGGCCTCTGTGTATGTGTTTGTTTATTAAGGTCTCTGTGTATGTGTGTGTGTTTGGTAAGGTCTCTGTGTATGTGTTTGTTTAGTAAGGTCTCTGTGTATGTGTGTGTTTATTAAGGTCTCTGTGTATGTGTGTGTTTATTAAGGTCTCTGTGTATGTGTTTGTTTATTAAGGTCTCTGTGTATGTGTTTGTTTAGTAAGGTCTCTGTGTATGTGTGTGTTTGGTAAGGTCTCTGTGTATGTGTGTGTGTTAGTGTGTTTAGTAAGGTCTCTGTGTATGTGTGTGCTTAGTAAGGTCTCTGCGTATGTGTGTGTGTGTGTGTGTGTGTGTGTGTGTGTGTGTGTGTGTGTGTGTATGTGTTTGTTTAGTAAGGTCTCTGTGTATGTGTGTGTTTAGTAAGGCCTCTGTGTATGTGTGTGTATTAGTGTGTTTAGTAAGGTCTCTTTGTATGTGTTTGTTTAGTAAGTCAGCACAGGAATGAAAGTGTTAGCTATTGTCCAGCTGTGTGGGAAACTGTTACCCACCATCTCCCTCTCTCACTGTCTCACTCTCTCACTGTCTCACTCTCTCACTGTCTCACCATCTCACCGTCCCACTGCCTCACCATCTCATCATCCCACTGTCTCACCATCTCACTCTCTCACTGTCCCACTGCCTCACCATCTCACTGTCTCACCATCTCACCATCTCACTGTCTCACCGTCTGACCGTCTCACCATCTCACCGTCTCACTGTCTCACCATCTCACCGTCTCACCATCTCACCATCTCACCGTCTGACCGTCCCACTGCCTCACTGCCTCACCACCTCACCGTCCCACTGTCTCACTGTCTCACCATCTCACCGTCTCACTGTCTCACCATCTCACTGTCTCACCGTCTCACTGTCTCACCATCTCACCATCTCACCATCCCACTGTCTCACCATCTCACTGTCTCACTGTCTCACCATCTCACTCTCTCACCGTCCCACTGCCTCACCATCTCACTCTCTCACTGTCCCACTGCCTCACCATCTCACTGTCTCACTGTCTCACCATCTCACCGTCTCACTGTCTCACCATCTCACTGTCTCACTGTCTCACTGTCTCACTGTCTCACCATCTCACCGTCTCACTGTCTCACCATCTCACTGTCTCACCATCTCACCATCTCACTGTCTCACTGTCTCACCGTCCCACTGCCTCACCATCTCAGGATCTACAATGACACTTCTGCTCTGATATGCCCAGGAACACAAATGTATGTGTTTTGACAGCTTCATTTAAACCTCCTCACAACTGCACAACCAGTGAAAGAGATTGGGCCGGGCAGAGGCTGGGGTCTGCTAAAATAAAAAAGAAAGGATGAGAAGAAGAAGAAAGGAGGAAGAGAAGAAGAGAAGAGAAGTTTAAGTGAAGTTGTTGTGGAAAATGGGCCCGAAACTGAAAAGCCGGGCTTTCTGATAATAGATGTCTTGAAGCGTATCACATCTCACAATGACAAAGTCGTCCGCTTCTCTCCATTGATCTTAGTCAGAGCCAATCTACTGGCCCTCGCTGAAATGATCGCTTTCTTTAAGAGAAGCCATTGCTCATTCAGAGAGTAATTGAACTATTTTTTTATTGTTGTCTTTGTTAGATTAGCCTGTGTCCCTGATGGAAAGGCTCAGATCTGGAGAGGCACACGGTGTGTGATTGTCTGTATTTGGAAACCCTAGACCAGACCAGTCTTCTACATCTGTCTTCATCAGACCTTCATCTTCTTCAGTTTTCACTAGACCACAGTGTCTGTTAATGCCAGTCTGTTGGTTCTGTTGGTTTTAGTTGATGGGTTTTTAAATCAGTAAGTTTGTATCTTTCTTTCTTCCTTTCTTTTCCAATCATCTTTTTATCTGTTCTCTCTCTCTCTATCGCTCTGTTTGTGAGAGTTTGTCTCTGTGTGTGTGTGTGTGTGTGTGTGTGTGTGTGTGTGTCAGGGGTAAGCGTTTGTCTGGTGGTGGCTGGTGTCTGGGCAGTGGGAAGTGTTTACTGCAGTCAGTCTGCATTTCCGTGGCTGGAGTCCTGTTGTTAAGACAACATAATGACTGACGCAGACCCGGTTTCAAATCCAACATTGTCCCTTGTCGTGTCCTACTTTAGCACTTACAGACCCTCTCTCATATCCTCACACACACACACATGCACGCACGCACACACTCACGCACATGCTCACACACACACACACACACACACACACACACACTCAGTGCCATATACTCAGTGCCATTTGCCTGGTGTTTATAATGAGAGTAATGGTCTCATATATGTGGATGCCTAATAAGGCATTTTTTCTCTGTGGTGTATGTCCACTCTCTGTTATGCCGGCCAGACAACCTGTAGTTAAAACAGACATTTAAATAACCTCCTGTCACAGACTCGTCTCCCAGCAATTACCTTCATAAGAGTAAGCTTACACACAGTTACACGCACACACACACACAGACACGCACACGCACACACAGACATACACACACACACACACACACACACACGCACACAGACACGCACACACACACACACGCACACACGCACAAAGACACACACAGACACACGCGCACACACACACACACACAGACACACGCGCACACACACACACACACACACAGACACACACACGCACACACTCATACACACACACAGACACGCGCACACAAACACACACACACACACACACAGACACACATGCACGCACACACTCATACACACACACAGACACGCGCACACACACACACACACACAGACACACACACACACAAGACACACACACACATAAAAATAAGCTTACTTTATTCTCAGAAACAAGCATCTTTTTTATTTTATTGAAACCTTAAAATAAAATTGTGTGCGTTTATGGAAAAAAAGCCCAGTATCTTGTTCAGCTGAATCATGAACATCACAGAAGTATTTGCACCTTAACTCTATTTAAATGCAAATGTGTGTCACACTGATAAGAATGGAGTGAAAAAAATCTTTTTTATTTTTTGATTTCATCACTACAGTTTCATGGTGGTCAGAGAGGGATGTGGTTTTAGGGTGAAGACAGGGGACGTGGCCAGAGCCAAGAGAAAAAATAAACACTATTCATTTACTGAAAGGAATTCAAGGTCTTTTGTTTTTCCCTGCAGTGTTAATTTGGCGCCCAGAAATTAAATCTTTTCAATGCATTTGTACAAAATTATTTCCTCAAGAAGAAAGAAAAACAGTTATTCTCTCTGATTTGGGTCACTTTTCTAAAACAGACAGCTTCATTTGAGAGAAAACACTGACACACATTGATCTACCAGTGGGGAACAGCTAAGCGTGTTCTTATCCACAGAGAAAATCACTGTCATACAAAGACAGTAAATGTTAGGGCATATTCTACGAGAGAGAGAGAGAGAGAGAGAGAGAGAGAGAGAGAGAGAGAGAGAGAGAGAGAGGTGGCAGGGAAAGAGAGAGGGGAGTTGCCAGAGATGTCTTTGGGCAAATAAATGTCACATGGTGTGACTCTCACTGACATGTCCTTTGTCACTGTCACTCCAATATGACATTCAGGGCTGCTGATGTGTTTACCTCAAACTGCTCTGTTTGTGTGTGTGTGTGTGTGTGTGTGTCTGTGCATGTATGTATTTATATATGTATATATGTATGTGTGTATCTATCCATCTGTCTATCTATCTATCTATCTATCTATCTATCTATCTATCTATCTATCTATCTATCTATCTGTCTGTCTGTCTGTCTGTCTGTCTAATTTATTTATTTATGTGCACCACAGCTGCACCCTCAAATTAATGTCTGCAGTCCTCCATGCATGCACACACATAAAAACACGCCATACAAGCATATAATGCATGCCAACATGTCAAACTCTTATTCATGCATTTATGCAAACATACATTACACAGTACAGGCCTGTGTTTAACCTTATGGACGCGTACACGTGCACAACCGCACACACACGCACACACACACACATGCACTGAAAACAAGAAGATGGTAGTGAAAGGTCAAAGCTTGTTATTGAGCGGAGAGAGAGTCAGGACTTATAGAGGTATGCTACAGCTCATGTGTTTATGTATGTTACTGTGTGTCTATATTCATCCATCCATTTCTTATTAATGTATTCCATTTGTGCTGAGAGAGACGGGGAGAGAGAAAGAGAGTTGGAATGCTTTAAGGAGGTTCCCCTCTGTGAGTGGAATGAGAAATAGACAATATTTTGGATGTTGGTTGTTAGAGCTGCTGCTTCTCTCTCTCTCTCTCTCCCTCTCTGTGTGTGTGCACGTGTGTGTGCACGCATGTGTGTGTGTGTGGTGTGTGTGCGCGCGCATGTGTGTGTGTGTGATCTTAGACAAAGACTCAGTGGGGAGGCAGTATACCTTCACTGGACCAGATTCCATCTCTAGTGCCATCATCTATCCATCTCTCCAACACAAATCAGCCGCCTGTGTGCTGTGTTTGGGCTAATTAAGACACCAAACAGTGATAGCGCAATTAGATCCCAGCTCAGATTCACTGCTGATAACGCTTTTCATCTCTTCTCTTTTCATATCACATGTTATATGACAGATCAGCAAAACTAACTCTCTTTCTCTCTCTCTTACTCACTCTGTCTGTGTGTGTGTGTGTGTGTGTGTGTGTATGTGTCTATTGGCCTTCCGTACCTGAGCACCCCCATCCCTAAGAAACTCCACACACACACACACACACACACACACACAAACACATTTACGGGCATTAGAAAGTGATGCACGATGTGAAAGAGCTGTCAGAGTAATGAGTAACGATCATTAGTTTAAGACCAGGCTGGAGTGTGTGTGTGTACCCTCAGCTGACTAGCAATGGACTGACTGCACGTTACCAAACAGCAGAGGGACAGAGTCTTCCTCCTCTACATTCCTGCAGGAACACAACAAATATTTCTCTCTCTAATGCGAGGTGTCTTTTCTGCAGACCAATGCAAATAAGCTAGCTGGTTAGGATAAGAAAACAGCCAGGAATCACATGCTGACTAAACTCATATGATTTTGGGAATGTGGTTGAGAGCGTTGAAGGCATTTTAGCCGTCTGACTTCAAACAAAGCCGTGGTTTGTTTGTTTTGTTTTTTTCTTTTTGGATGAGTCGAGTGTGGAGCTGTTCCACACGCAGGCATCACTAAGCGTGGGACAGGGAGTGGGTAGTTTCAGATATCTCCACAGTGTGTTTTCATTTGTCCTGACACCGTGGAACAGGTTCTCTCACAAACACGCGTTTGTCTGCTGGGACACAGCAGCAGAGTAAGCGAACGCGCCATATGGCCGCATTTGTCCTCTCAGTGTACTGAGGACTCCAGCCACAGGAAATCAGAATGAAAACAGCACTTAGTCCAAAGGCGGCACCGTCAACTTCAAATGCATAAACGTGTAGAGGTAACACAGCCTCATTTTCATATCTGATACCATCTTCACGTTGGGGGACACTAACAAAACACAACAGTTAAAAGAATAAAATTCAAAAATAAAATACGAATGCAACATGTAAAAATATAACCAAACATCTTTCTAGGACCCCGTTGCTAAAACATGATTCCACCCATTTCTGAATCCCAACTACAAAAGGTTGTCTTATTGGCCATTACCAGGCCTTGTACACTGATCTGAGGTCAATGTGGTTGCCCTTCCTATAGCTACATTTCAGTGGTCTATAAATTCACGATTCTCACTGTCCATGCTATCCTCTGTGTTTCGGATCTGGCCAAAGCCTCTCGCTGTTTTTAAGGAGAGAGTGCTGAATGTTCATGAGTATTTGGATTTTAAAAAGTCTTGCCAGACAAACCGCATGTGATATTCCTGAAATTTCTCTTTGAAATGGAAATGGGAGCTTTGAAGAGATCCAGAGCAGATGTGAGAGGGGCTGGGGAACCGGTCAGGTTGTCCAGTCTGATGAGCAGTTTGGGCCAAGATCTACGGGAAAGAGCAGACAGGAAACCAAAGTGAGAGACACAGAGAGAGAGAGAGAGAGAGAGGGAAAGAGATAGGGAGAGGTTAGACAGAGACAGAGAGAGATAAAGGGTGTGACCCTGGACTCATTAAGGACTCCTGCTCCAAGTTCTCAACAATTTTAGCCTGAGGTACAACATCACTAACCTGATATAGTGAAATTAGTGCCACAAATGCAGTACATATGAAGATTACATATTCATGTATATGAGTCCGGTTCTTATGCGTGAAAACTGAATGTGGTTAAGTTCTTACAGCAGGTTTGAGGAGTAAACCTGGTTATGTTGTTACGTATAAAGATTAACTGTAACTCTTACTTACTCTGACTTAACTGGCATGTTTGCAATTCTTTCCGTAGTCGCTTGATTAAAATTTGACATGGAAATCTTGAACTCAGTTCTAATCTCTTGGTGGTCTTCCAAGACAGAGCGACAGAGAGAGAGAGAGAGACAGAGAGAGAGAGCGACAGAGAGAGAGAACCCTGCGTCTCATCTCTCATCTCTGAGGGCATTTATAAAAGTGTGCATTTTAAACAAGCGTAAAACAGGTCAGTGCACAGCCTTTGTCAGTTTGTTCTCCTCAAACAAGACAACACGTTTTCATTTTTAGCATTCTGTATTTAACGTCCCTGCATTTCTCTCCACGCGCACGTGTCTCATTCTTCGTTTCCGTTCCCGCTCTCTCTCCTCGTCATGTTTTTTTAAAGCGGCTCCACTCCCCCGCTGGCAGTGAGCGCCCTGAGGATGTGTGTCAGTGGCTAAGTGTGTCTGCATTATTGTCTTTTCAATGTGTTCTTGGCTGCCAAGGGATCTAAAGGCGACTGATAACTATGGCATGAGAAGACAGCGTGGAAACGGCCCAAACACGGAGAGGCGGAGTCGGTCTCGGAGCACAGACCAGAGCGGAGTCTTCAGGGAGCTTCTGAGTTTGGAGAGAGGTTACACATCGTGTTTATAGGGAGCACATGCACATGTTAGCGCACATAAACATAAACACACACGTGCGCGCGCGCACGCACACACACACACACACACACACACACACACACGAATAACATGGTTAAAATACAGCTAGCTTGAGATTTTTTGCAAAACCAGGTCACCCGGAGTAAGTCTCTGGAGTTGGCCCATAACTCTTGTGAACGAATGTGAGGACAGGCCGATTTGTGTTGGGCGGTGTAATTTTCTGTGGCTGACTCTTCTGGCCAAACTGCTGTGTAATCTTTCGGAGGATTATCCATGTAGAAACAGTGCTGAACGTTTCGTAGCCCCAGCGGTGGAGTGTGTCGGCGAACAATTAGCCGTCCCCTATGGGAGACAGCGTCTGCTACGCCACGAATAGTAGTGTTTATTCTCCTGCTGAGAGAGGAGAGACTCACGCGCTAAAATGTTGTTTTGGGTTTTAAATAGATGCAACGAGGTGGAAATTCTGCCTCTCCATCTCAGGGTGGCATGGGTCAGAGGTCAGCGGGTTTTCCCAGTTTTATTTTATAGGAGTGTAGTTTGTGCTCAGAAGAGAATTGGTAAACCTGTTAGGTTAAAATTGAAGGGGAAGTCTGATTGGTAAACCTGTTCAGTTAAAATTGAAGGGGAAGTCTGATTTGGTAAACCTGTTCAGTAAAAAGAGCAAAGGAAGTCAGATTGGTAAACCTGTTCAGTAAAAAGTGAAGAGGAAGTCTTGTGGGTAGACTCGTTTGGGAAACGGTGTGGCTGTATTCCCCTTTCACTGCATGTGCCTTTGACTGTGACTGATTCCAGATCAGGCGTTATTACCCCGAGGGCTCTAATACTGTGGTTAGGTTCCTTTTTTAGGAGAGATGTGAGGTTTGCCAGAACAGTACTCTCTGTGCTCAGTCAGGACTCGCAGTAAGAGAAGCAGCACTTTTCATGGCATGCGACATTCTTAATGCAAAACTCTCATTCAGCAGTAATTCTGCTGATAACATCACCAGAGAAAAACTGATTTGCTTAAGCACATTTTGGTTCTCTGAATATGTGTTCTTGACTTCCTTCTAAAGGCTAATTCAGAGATTTCACCACTGAGGGATATATTTAGTGATATTTTTTACATGAAATTTTTGACCGGAATGGTAATATCAATATTCAGGGGTGTTGTTGAATTGTACCAACCAAAGAAGCCTCAGTTTTCATGTGTGTAGAGTTGAGAGAGAAGGTTCTGAACGTGACTGAGGAGCAGAGGCTTGAGTGATACTCAGGTTTAAAACACCTCTCACTGCATGGCTTTTGTCTGATGATGTCTCTGAACCTGTCCACCCTTCCATTCTTCATATTTATGTAGGTCAAAGTGTTGGCCCCCTCTCTCACTCTTTCTCTCTCTCTCTCTCTCCCCTGTCACTCTCTCTTTCTCTCTCTCTCTCTCACTCTCTCTCTCTCCCTCTCTCTCTCACTCACTCTCTCTCTCTCACTTTCTCTCTATCACTCTCTCTCTCTCTCTCTCTCTCTCTCTTTATCACTTTCTCTCTCCCTCTCTCTTTCTCTCTCTCTCTCTCTCTCTCTCTCTCTCTTTATCACTTTCTCTCTCTCTCTCTCTCTCTCTCTTTCTCTGACCATCTGTACCTTTGCAGTCCCATTTTTCCTTTTCAACCGTTTTTTCCCCCTATCATCCCTGTTTCTTTACCTTCACTGGTTTCCATCTCGCTCTCTCTGTGTTTTTGTACCTAACAGTGTCTGAAACCAAAAAGATACACTCACATAAAAGTCTATTAACAGATGGGAACATCTTCATTGCTATCTGTGGTAAATGTGTTGTATAAATTCCACATTAGGAACCTCCCATAGGATCTTAGGAGTATGGTTTCTCCTGACAACATATGCTCATCCTGTGAGTGATGGATGACATCTCTCTGTCAGACAGACGAATGAACCCCAGAGGTTTTCTTCACTCGTTCATTACTGTCAGCCCTCTGTGCCATCATCCCTCTATCCTCTTCTCCTCTCTCCTGATTTATATGTCTTCATTCTGCTTTTACAGGTCAGAGGTCCACCGTGTCCAGCCCTCCCCTTTTACTGAATACTTACTCATGTATTCCCACTGCCTGGAAAACTCACACACACACACATCCACACACACGCACGCATGCACACACACACCCACAGACACATACATATACCCACAGACACATATACATACACACACATAGACACACACACACACACATGCACGCACGCACACACATACCCACAGACACATATACATACGCACATGCACACAACATACCCACAGATGCACAGAGACACGACACACACCCATGCACACACACACACACACACACACAGTCAGTGAGTATATATCATTGGGTGCTGGATTAGTTGCCCAGATGATTTTGATGAGGGGCCAACTGACAGCTCTGTCAGTACAGGAACTGCATTAAACATTTGGCATGAAAATTTGACAAAGTTCTCCCAGCTTGTCTTTTAAGTGCAGTGTGGAGACAGCTGCATGTGAGTGATGAGTTGTCAACCACGGTGTGAAATTAGAGAGAGACACTGTTCCCTCGCTGTGACTCTATTTGGCAATGCTAATTCAGCTCCGGTGAGAAAAGCTTTGACTCTGCTCATCAATATCTGTGCCAGATGTCCTGATTTATTACAAATCTTTAGCTCTCTCACTTCGATGAGCTAAAGTAAAATAGCAGTTCACAAGGGCTGACCTCCAGGACACTGGATGAAATATTAAGCATATATTTATATGGAGAGTTCCTTGCTTTGCCTGGAGACTGAAAAAAATTCCAAATTGCTTTTAATGTTGAGACCATAATATGTGATGATATGGCATAATGTGCCTCTGTCATAGGATTGTAAGTTAAGCTTTTAAAACGATTCTGTTGATACGCAATTCTTGTCCTGGACACTGATGTTTCGGATTATTTCTGTACCTCTTCTTTCTCTTCCTTCTTATCCGTCTGTCATTGGTGTTTGTGTATGTCTGCGTGTGCGTGCGTGTGCGTGTGTGCGTGCATGTGTGTGTGTGTCTGTGTGTGTCTGTGTGTGTGTGTGTGTGTGTGTGTCTGTGTGTGTGTGTGTGTGTGTGTGTGTGTGTGTGTGTTGTGAGCACTTGTATGTGTAAGTGTGTGTATGACATTTCGGTCATCTGTTTTCCCAGTACTGGTCAGATGTTGTGTAGTGCTGTTGTCCAGGTTTAGTCCAGTGGAGTTGTGCTGTGTCAGGGTCCTGGAGGTAACCTCACTGTTTTAAAAGCCACTGCCTCATGGTTATGGAACAGGGACAAAACAAGAGAAACAGCTGCATGATAATGGGTAGCAGCTCTGCTAATGCTACAGAAATCTGGTTCTGTGCATCCATCTGAAAAATGAGTTAAGGCCCAATTCCAAAAAAGAAAGGAAAAAACCAAGGGAAGAAAAGAAAAAACAATTTCTTTCCTCCATAGACTCAGTCTCCGGAGCCACTGAGGACTTGATGGGGCATGTGAAGCAGTGTTTTTGTTGGCTTTCTCAGCGATAAAGTCAGAAATTAAACCCATTGAAAGGGTATTAAAAAAAAGAACACAGAGAGAACGGTGGCACCCCTCCAGGCCTGGAGATGTAAACCAATTTGGCTCCTTTATGAGAGGAGAAAACAACAGAGGTTCACAGCTGACTGTAGATGGAATAAGGGCATTAACGGAGCTTTGTTTTCTCTTCTTAAAGGTGTCACTGTGGTTGGGCTGTCTTTCTGCTCTTCTCTCTGGACGACTGACTATAATGGCTTTTCATTAATGTTTGAGAAGAGGAGAGAACTCTGTCTGATTGACTCTGTCTTTAGAGGCTTCTCTGCACAGTCTCACAATGAGAAATTTCTGGACTTCTCTGAATGCTGCCAATTTCTGGATAATTGGATTAACAAGCCGTGGTGGTGGTGGTGGTGGTAATTTTGTTTATTTTGTGTGTGTGGTGTGTTTTTTGTGGTGTGTGTCTGGTGTGTTGTTGTGTGTCTGTGCCTGTGTGTTTTTCTACATATGTGGAAATACTATTTTTGGTGTAGTACTGTCGTTTTTAATCCATTATAATGAACATATAAAACTAAACAAAAAATTGCACCCTAAAATGTAACTACCATATGTCGGTCCTTGGTAATCAAACCCCGCACAATTGGAAGTCAAACCACATCAGCTGCTGATCTAGACATAGTCATCACCCAATCTGTGTACAAGTGGCTTTTTTTTTTTTTTTTTTGGAGGGGAATACCAAGTGGGGACATCTCTGATTGGAGAGTTCCTCTGGACTCAGGTTGCCATGGCAGCAATCTCCTGTCCCAATCAAATTAGTCCTTTGTGTGGCTGGGGTGAGAGTACGCTTGCCTGCATGTACAACATGTCGTTCATGAGTACCACACCCTGATCCAACCATTCTCTCTCTCTCTCTCTCTCTCTCTCTCTGTTCTTAGTCTTAGTCATTTGAGCAATTCCTCTGGTCACTTGTGTCTCTTACAGCACCAAGTCGGAATGGAGAGGTTTGGTTCTCTCAGCTTCAGCAGTGTCTGTGTCTGTGTGTGTTCTTCATTTAACACTCATCTCCTTCACACCCAGCTCAGTAAATGACTTCACTCGTGTAGAACCTGGAGAGGTCTGATGAGTATTCTCCAGAAAAACAAACAAAACAACAAAAGTATTCCTCTTTCTTTCATTCTTTCTCTCTTTCTTCCTTTCTTTCTCTCTGTCTCTACCCTTACATCATAAGAGGGAACAGTAAAGCCATCCTTGGTTTTGAGACTCCTGGCAGACTCCGTGTTTGCCATGTGCATGACAACAGTGGCCATGCATCCAAACAGCAGACAGAAAAAGCCAGAGAGAGAGAGGGAGAGAGGGAGAGAGAGAGAGAGAGAGACAGAGAGAGAGAGAGAGAGAGAGAGGGAGAGAGAGAGAGAGAGGGAGAGAGAGAGAGAGAGAGAGAGAGAGAGAGAAGGGAGGGGGGTAAATAAAGACTTTGGACTTTCTGTCTCCAGAAAAGAAAAGTGCAGACAAAAGCATCAGAAAGAAAAAGAAAAAAAAAAAAAAAAAGAACTGAAGAAGAAAAGAAACGGCTCCGGAGCTTCGGCCGTGAAGGATGGACAGCCTTCACAGGTTTGAGATGGAAGATTTTATTTTTATTCAAGACGAGGCCTCGTTCAAAGTATCGCTGTCGAGTGTGTGTCTTCTGTCACCGCAGTGACTCTGTACAGATGGAGACGATGCCAGCTATCTGGAGCTTTGAGCGTTAGCCGTTGCCAGCTGTCTGAGCGTTACTGATGGAGCGCCAGGTACATCAGCACTACTCATCCAAAATGCTAACAGCACCACGGAGCAGTGCGACATGTCTGTGCGTGCCAATGGTTGCTACAACAGGAGCTTGGTGCCCCCACCAGCAGAGAAGGGATAGACGACTTGTTGCAGAGAGATGACGACTTTCCATTCAACTCCACTGAAATATATTTAAGGCTGTATTTCCGCTGCCCCCCAGAGGGCAGATCCCACAGGAGAGACTTTACCTTTATGCCAGTGATACAGGGAGGGTTGTGCATCATAAAAACACATAATAATATATTAGACATATATCTTGGACAGAAATCTAAACTGAGTGAATGGATTCAGTAGAATAAACCAAGGAACAGACAAAGAACATCAAGATGTCTTCCAGGTTGGTACAAACAAAACACAGGCTTTTTTTTTTTTTAAATCTCAAGATCTGTAGAATATCCATTGTAGCTGATAAATGTAGCCAGTCCCACACATTTTCAGTTAGGGCATAACGTGGTGCAGAAATAATTTCATCAGCTTTAAGTGTAATCCCCTTTTCTTTTTAATTCACCTTGGTTCACCTTTAGTCCTCTGGCCTCCTTAATCTTCATTTCATGTTCATGTTTGATGCACTCGCTCGCTCTCTCTCTCTCTCGCTCGCTCTCTGTCTCTCTCTCTCTCTCTCTCTCTCTTTCTACCAGGCAAAGCTGCCTTGTTCATGGATGAGAAACGTGTTTATATTTGTTTGTGATTTCTTTTCTCCTTTTTTTTTTAAAATCTGCTTAAATACATCATCCTGCCCAGCTTCATTCTGCCTGCAGGTAGACTACTAATCCGAATATTATGATTTTTCTTTTTTCATTTTAACTTTTCGTGTGACATTTCATGAGTGGGTGAGTGTAAAGAATTCATCAGAAATGCATGCAGTAGCCTTTACAGCGCAGTGGGGAATAGCTGCAGCTTAGCACTAGCTTTGCCCACAGTGATTTATGAGCTTATCTGCATATTACCCATAACAGCTTAGCTAACCGTAAACCTCCACGTGTTGACATAATATTACATCTAGGAGACCTGCTTTCTCATTAACCCTCAGTGTCGCCATCGCCAATGACATCTTGGTAAAGACAGTTGACTTTATTTCTGAGTTCCAGTCTGACGCCGGCCAGAAACTGCCTGTCCCTCAAAACCCCCCGAAACACTCATTATACAGCATGCGTGTGGAAATGTTCTCTGTCAGCAGTTTATTTACACCTCTCTCTGACTGGCTCACAATAGCGAATGGCCTCGGTACCTTGTGGAAGGTACCACTGAGAACCATGGTTGCGTTTAATGAATAAAGATATTCCCAAACATGAAACCGGTCGTACATTATTAATTCCTTTTGGCAGGTTTGCGGCTGAATTCTGTGCTGTGAACAAATCCATTATTAGAAAACAACAGAGCTGAAAGGTGGGTGAACGAGCCCATGTGGATAACGCCCCAGCTCTCTGTCATTCTTGTCGTCTGGATATTTTCTATTGAATCCGCGCGGTATCCTTCGACCAGGGAGAACGTGCATGGAGATGACTCTACCTTAGATTTAAACTCGCTTATGGCAAATCACCCAAACTTCTACAGCATTCTATTGCCACCCCAGGGATGTTCCATTGGTCCACTTTTGCACCTGTGCCACAGATAACATGATGCTTCTGTGTTTCCCCGTTTGGTTGTTCTCTGCTATTGGGAAAAAGAAGAGAAACTAGCTTTGTAAATGAAACTGTTCTAGCGGTGGTGTTGTAGAAGTTGTCTGTTGAGACGTTTCATTTTCCATTTGTGCATTAAGCAGCCTGACAGATGTCTCTACTTCTCCTTTCCCCCCTCATCTTTTCTTCTAAAGGAATAAAAACTACAGGAATTAAAGATGAGGAAGTTGCAGTTCATTTTATTGAATGTAATATTCTCCTGTCTGTGTGAAACCAAGTCCAAGATGATAAAGGAATGCACTGCTAAGTCTTCTAACTGGTTTTGCTTGGCAGTTTCTCACAGACATTGTGCTCATTGGCCTGGTACACCACCCCAGTCATGAAAATGGATCATTCCTACAGACACTGAGTAATTGGTATGGAAAGTGGATGGAGGTGTGGAAGGGTCCATGCACTGTTTGACTGAATGTCAGAGTGGATCAAATGAAAGACCTGAGCAGCTCTCAGTGTGATGGGACCACTGGTGCCAGGCATGCCAGTCTGAGTATGGTGGGACCACTGGTGCCAGGCATGCCAGTCTGAGTATGGTGGGACCATTGGTGCCTGGCATGCCAGTCTGAGTAGGGTGGGACCATTGGTGCCTGGCATGCCAGTCTGAGTATGGTGGGACCATTGGTGCCTGGCATGCCAGTCTGAGTATGGTGGGACCATTGGTGCCTGGCATGCCAGTCTGAGTATGGTGGGACCATTGGTGCCTGGCATGCCAGTCTTGGTGTGATGGGACCAGATATGGAAGTTTCAGTAACTCAGAAACACTTACCTTCCAGGATTTTCCCCTGTGACACAGTCTGTGGGTTTACCGCAAATGCTGCAGCAAATGACCAAGAAAAACCCTGCTTGATGAACGCAATATGACCAACAAAAGATTTTTTTTCACCCAACAGAGCGCTGTGAGTCAATCTTAACCGTGTACCATTGCGCAAGACACCAGTTTACCAGAATCTACATGCTGAAATTAAGAAACGATAATTAAAGAACCATAAGCCTGTCACCTTATTCTGCTGGTAATGGAGTTTAGAAAAGTAGAAGAATGGAGATGTTTTTATTGGCTCCAGAGAACTCTTCACCTGATGAAGTTCAATGGCTTTGTTTCCCCTTAGAAGCTCTCTTTTCATTTCCCTGTGGATTTCAGCACACCCTCTTCTTTCTCTCTCTCTCTCACACACACATACACACACACACACACACATGCATGCATGCACACACACACACATGCACACACACACACACACACACACACACAGACACACACATTTATTTCCAGCAAGTCTTTCACATTAGCTGATCGCTTCTGGTGATGTACCTGTGTACTCCTCTTATTTAAACAAATATTTCTCTCCCTCTTTCTCTCTCTTTGTCTGTCTCATCTTTGCCTCATCTTTGTGTGAGAGAGAAATTATTTCTAGGCAATTATTCTTTTCACTCTCTCTCCCCAACTGTTATATTTATTTCCACTCGCTATAAATCAGTCCCTGTTCAGGTCTACCAATTTTCATTTAGAAACTGATCAGTTTTGTGTGTGTGAGTGTGCGTGCGCGTGTGTGTGTGTGTGTGTGTGTGTGTGTGCGCGCGCGTGCGTGCGTGCGTGTGCGTGTGTGTGTGCGTGCGTGCGTGCGGATGTGTGTGAGAGAGTATTTGTGTGTGCGATGTTGGAGTGAAATTTGAAAGAGGGGAATTTGCCCTGTGACAGTGCTGGTTTTGGTTGGAGTTGTTGGCTCTCTCTGCGGAGCCAGGCTCGTGGGAAGCTGGCAGGGTGGTGTTCTGCAAGGCTAATCAGAAGTGTTCCTCCAGACATCTGTCCTGTCAAACGCTTTGGACCTGCTGGAATGGACCAGCCATCTGTCACTGGGAACTGTGGTGTTAACCAGCGAAAAGAAGAAACCAAATGGGCAGAGAAGAGCCAGAAACACAGCATTCAGATCTATTTAATGGCTTCACTTATGCAGAAATTGTTGTTTTTAACTTCTAAAAAAGTCTTCCCAGTGCGTGTTTCCATAAAGCTGCTTTTCTAAAGCAGCGTCCTAGTTTGCAAGATGAGAATATTCAAAATACCAGAGATCAGTCCTGTGTTACAACCTTTATACAAAATCACAGAAAACAGCATTTACACAAAGAAATAAAAACTACAGAGAAATGATGACCTTTTTATAAGGTCACTTTCAAATGGACATAAACATAGTTGGACACCAAAATAAATGATAAAAAACAAAAACTTAAAATATGAATTTAATCAGAGAGAGTGTCCGTTTTTGGCTGCCTGTTGCACTGGGACCAGAGCTTTGGGTAAGCAGTGAAGCCGGATTATGGCCACTGCTATAAACCCACACAGGCACACAGGGGGACAGAGTTCATCTGCTGAGCGGCTTGGTGGTGTTTACCTCTGATGGTGTGGAGCTGAAACTGGAGCATCCATCTGCTGATACCACCAATCCAACAACTCACCAATCCAAAAACACTCCAATCCAAAAACCCACCACTCTACCAGTCCAACAACTCACCAATCCAACAACCCACCAATCCAACAACTCACCAATCAACCAACCAACCAATCCAACAACTCACCAATCCACCAACCAACCAATCCAACAACTCACCAATCCAACAACCCACCAATCCAACAAGACACCAATCCAACAACCCACCAATCCAACAGCACACCAATCTACCAGTCCAACAAGACACCAGTCCAACAACCCACCAATCCAACAGCACACCAATCTACCAGTCCAACAAGACACCAGTCCAATAACCCACCAATCCAACAGCACACCAATCTACCAGTCCAACAAGACACCAGTCCAATAACCCACCAATCCAACAGCACACCAGTCTACCAGTCTACCAACACACCAATCCACCAACCCACCAGTCCAACAACACACCTATCCAACAACACACCAATCCAACAACGCATCAATCTAACAACACACCAATCCACCAGTCCACCAATCCACCAACCCACCAGTTCAACACCCCACCAATCCAACAACACACCAATCCAACAACGCATCAATCTACCAGTCCACCAATCCAACACCCCACCAATCCAACAACACACCAGTCCACCAATCCAACAACACACCAATCCAACAACGCATCAATCTACCAGTCCACCAATCCAACAACACACCAATCCACCAACCCACCAGTCCAACAAGACACCAATCCACCAGCCCACCAGTTCAACACCCCACCAATCCACCAACACATGAATCTAACAACCCACGAATCTAACAACCCACGAATCTAACAGCACACCAATCCAACAACCCACCAATCCAACAACCCACCAATCCAACAACATCAACCCAACAATCCAACAACACACCACCCCGCATACCTGCCATTAAAGTTTTACACAGTAAACAGCCTGTCTTTTACTGCAAGGGTAAGGCATACTGAAACTCTCTCTTTCCCTCTCCCTCTCCCTCTCCCCCTCTTTCTCTCTCTCTCTCGCTCTCTCTGCATTCTTCCAAGGAACATTGTCTGGCATTGCCATCCCTGTACACAAGGAAATCTCGGTCCAGACTGTTTTCGTTTATGGTTCCTCGATGGTGGAACAAGCTACCAACTGCCATCAGGGCAGGGGCGTCCCTCTCTATCTTCAAGAGCCTCTTGAAGACTCACCTTTTCCAAGAGCACCTCCTCTCCTAACACCTAACATCTTTTACGCCCTTCATGGCTTACTCACACCTACTGTGTTCTTCTCTACCCAATCTCCTGCTCTCTGACGTGAAGGAAAGCTCTTATTGCTAGCACTCTTAAACAGATGTAATGCTTAGTGCTTACTCATAGGTCTCTCACTATACTGGAGCTTGAATTGTTTCCCCACTTGTAAGTCACTTTGGATAAAAGCATCAGGTAAATAAATGTAATGTAATGTAATGTCTCTCTCTCTCTCTCTCTCTCACCCTCCCCATTTCTTTGTTTTTGAAGCACCACTCTGACTCCTCCTGGCTGGTAACTGAAGTCTGGTCTCCTCAGAGCCTCCTGTCTGCTGGTCTCCTCAGATCTTCCTATCTGCTGGTTGAGCTATAATGAAAGCAGTGACTCCTAATAATGATGGCTGTGGTTCAGAGCCGGCTTAGGCAAACCCCTCTCCCACAGACCTGTGGAGCATACTGGCTCTGCTCCAGTATTGTTCCACAGGTGTCCTTCAGGGCTGTGAATAACACAGTCAGGTGTGTTCTCGACTAGAGACAGTGCAAAAGCTTGAACACACTGCATCTCCAAAGGAGCAGAGTTTTCAGCCCTTAGTGTGCACCGTTTCTATTCCTGCAAAGTCACATTTCTGACGCAAAACATCCGGTCTCCCTGGTCCCTGTCAGGTTTTGTCTTAATTCATGTGAGGTTTTGTTTACGTGATTTTACCATGCTGCTGTTGTCATACTACTCCACAAGGCTGCTGTGTTACACAGTTCTGACACAAATAACATGGAATTGAATCTACTTCCTGACTTTCAGTTTCTTACTTACTAAAAAACCCACCCATTTTTAACCTTATCCCAGAGGCCAGAGTTTTCTTTAGTAGACTAAAGTATCCTTAAAAAATAAAATGAATATTTGAAACGATATTTGAAATGAATATTTGAAATGTTTTATAAGCCATTTATAACCAGTAAAGGAATTGCGACTCTGACAGATTAAAAGGAGGTTATTCCACAGTAGAGAAAGAGAGAGAGGAGTACAGAAGGGATGATTTTGGCCGACTGCTCATTAGTCATTTGCTATCTCATCTCCTGGCTGTTTTTCAGGGATTACTGCAGAGCTGGGACACATGGTGAAATGAATGTGCACAGAATGGAGGTGGCTGATATATTCACTCTACAGATGGGAGTCAGCTGTCAGTCATCGCTATGACTGTTTACTCCTTTAGGAAGGTATTTTTGGATATGTTCTGTGTTCTGCAGTCACAAATAAATAAATAAACAAACAAACAAATAAATATATAAATGCCACAGGTGCGAAAAGACGGCTGTGTTTGCTCTCAATCTGTCTGCGACGGCTCTGATGAATGATTTGACGTTGTTCTGGAGAGAACAGCTGTGTTTTTTTTAATCCAGATTTGAGTGGATGCTGTGTCCACAAAATTATGCGTGTTGTCATGGCAGTGTGGCCAGCCTCTTCGTGCCCCCGCTCAAAGGCTTTGTTCTGGGGAATCTGGCCCAAGCCGTGGTGGTGAGCGGTGTTTGAACACGGAACGAGTAGCATTTTGGCTGAGCAAGACAGACATGTTTATTTGCATGCACTGTGCGCACTGCTAGAGTTGTTCGTAGCATGGCGTAGTCAGATAAATCATTCACTGTATGATATGGAATTTATCACCAGATGAGTCTGATGGATGAGTCTGTCCACAGCGAGGTAATCACATACACGTAGAGAGAAAGAGAGAGAGAGAGAAAAAGAGGGAGAGGAGGACTATCCTGGTGCATCGTGGGATATGCCCTGGAGGACTAAGTGGAACCTGATTTGGAGAGCACAGTAAACAACATGTTTATTTAGGTCTGGTCCTGATGTCTGTGGGTTTACAAACAGCATATGGAGAGGCTGAAGTACTGCTGTGGTGAACAGAGGGTGTAGGCTCTCGTGGTGCTTGAAACTCCAGCCCGTATTTGAGAATCGAATCGCTGTGTTAGCCTTGAGGGTATCGCCAGAGTCTGAGACAGACTTTACTCAGCTGAACTAACTGGGCCAAACTCTAAGGTGTATGAAGGTATCTGTTTATTTATATTTAATATTGTATAAATAAATCTGACTTTGAGTAAATTGAGTGTAAAGCATTCCATAGATTAGCTCTGGCCTTGAAACATAAGACAAGTACATTTTTACCCTGCTCCCTCCCTGTACAGTCACCAGGCTATATTGTCAAAGGGCTTTTTATGCACTTCATCTGTGAGATGTATTTTAATATATTTCACTTAGCTCACAAACTCCAGCTGAGTCAGCCACTGCGATAGAAATTCCACAGAGCTTCAATAACAGCCTCATTTTCTCACAAGCAGGAGAGGAGAGAAAGAGAGAGAGAGAGAGAGAGAGAGAGAGAGAGAGAGAGAGAGAGAGAGAAAGGGAGAATGAAATTATGGCAAATCTCTGAAGGTAAATTCACGGTAAACAAAGATACTTTTAAATCTTGTTGTTGGCAGCGAGGGCCGTGTGGTAAGACTCTTAAGGTGATAACGTAGCGTGTAGAATAGAGTGGTATCAGAGAAAGCCGTTCTTGACCCCCTTTTACACGCCCACTGATCCTTATTCAGGGCCGTCTGTTGACCATCTTATCACTGCAGTTTAAGAAAAGCTCAGAGTTTGGATCTGTAATAGAACCCCAGACCACCCCCCCACCAACACCCCCCCCCACCCCCCTCTCTAATCCTATGCTGTTGTTTGCTGAGAAGGGGTTTTTCTATCCCCTCCACGCTGAGCAGACGATCCCCTCCACCTCCTCCTGTGTTTTATCCACACCTCTCCTCCCTCAGGCCGTGTGCCTCTGCACCACATCTTCAGCCCTTCATCCATCTCACTCATGACGTTTCTCTTCTTCCTCTTCAGAGCCACCCTCTGCCGCCCCCGTGACCTCTACCCGCTCATCATTCTATCATTCCTTCTCTGCCTCTCCAATTCTCATCCCTACATCCCATGTATAAGCCATTCATCCTCTCTCTCTCTCCGTCTCTCTGTTCTGAACCCATTTCCACTGTCAATGACATCACTCATTTTCACATGTTGCTGAGTCAGCAACTCACTCACTCTGGATTTCGTTTTCTCTCTCCCTCTCTCCCTCTCTCTCTCTCTCTCTCTCTCTGTCTCTCTTCGCTGAGGCTAATTTCCTCTCTCAGTTTCACTGTAAATGAATCATTAAGCTTGTACGATCAGTTCGGGTCAGACATACCCCCTGTGGCGCTATTTCCTTATTAGCGTGCGTCCTCTTAAAGACACCATGAATCCATTTTAAATGAAATATATTTGAGTTAATATTATTTATTTAATTTTTACTAACTGTGATTTGTTTTAGTATTCGCTGCTGGTGACGAGCTTCTTGTGTTTGCTGGTAGAAAAATTACATTCATAGCCACACTCTCAGATGCCACTCAGTCTTGGGGAGATTAGCTGTTATGCTGTTTCGTGTGATGCCTTTTTTCTGAATACCACAGGCGTCATCGCCCGGTTCCTGAAATAGACTTTTAATTAATCAAACAGCCATGCTGGATGCCGGTAACACAGCCAGAGGTTTCTCTGGAGTGCTGCGTCCATGACAACAAACAACACCGGGCGTCTGCCCTTCCCTCGTGACCTTGATCTCTGATTGGACAGAGAGATTGCTGATTCAGATTACAGTTACAGATTAAGTCCATCCAGATTCTTAATTCCACTTCCACTTAAGCGTCTGATTAGTGTGGTGTGTAGAGCAGGTCATCTGGGGCTTGTGTATGAGCTGAGAGTTTTTCCTTTGTGTAGCAGCGGTAAATAAACTCTGTGTACCACAGACTGCAGGCGAAAGTTGAGTGATAATGGGCTGAACTTTGACAGTGCCTGAGCAGGTGCGTGCTGTGGAAACGAGGTAGATTATGAGGACAGAGTGATCAGAGCGGACGCATAATTTGCATTTAGACGAGAAGATTATCGTTATGTTTCATCGTGATGATTGAGCAGATACTGTGAAAACTGAGAAAATAATCTTTATATTAAACGGTGGTGAAAGAGTGTCCCCTTCCTCCCTCTCTGTCTCTGCTTCCTTTTGTGTGACATGTATGTGTGTGTGTGTATGTGAGGGGGAGAGAGAGAGTGGATGAGTGTGTGTTTATACCTATGTATGTGTGAGGGAGGGAGAGAAAGACAGAGAAGAGAGAGTGAGTGTGTGTGTGTGTGTAAATCCAGGTCTGAGGGAATGTACTCACATCATGGCTGTTTCAGACTCATCAAAATAATGTTTCATATTGAATGACATGAAATCCCTGGACCAAATCCCTGGGCACAGCTTCAGAGACATCATGACTTGACCCAACGCTAAAGACTGTCAGTTTCATTTCACACACCCACACACACACACACGCGCACACACACACGCATACACACACACACACACACACACACAAATACACACACACACACGCACACACACACACGCACACACACACGCACATGCACACGCACGCACACACACACACACACACACACACACACACACACAAATACACTCATAGACAGACACATGCACGCAGGCACTCACAGACACACATGCACACACACACATGCATTCATGCTTCATTTTTGTGTGTACCTGACATCCCTTTAAAGAAAGGTAACTTTGAGTGTATTTGTGTGTGTGTGTGTGTGTGTGCGCGCGTGTGTGTGCATGTGTGGGCATGAACATATGTGATCAAGTGTATGTGTCTGTATGTGAGTCATTCTATAATTTGGGGTATGTTGCACATCAACAAAAAAGAACAAAAACAATGTTCTTTCTCAATAGATCAATCAGTGGCTCAAGTTAGTATATTCCTTCAGTGTAACATATCCGCTAACTGCTAAACTTAGACGTTAACAATTTTTTTTTTACTTTAGGGAAAGGATGTGTGTTACTGCTATGTATTATTACTATTATTTATTATTTATTACTACTATTGCTTATTTATTAATATTTAAAAGAATTGGATTTTTTAAAAATGTGTTGATGAGGGAGAAAGGGAAAATGTGCCCATATGAATAATGTGTTTTGTGACATATGTAGACTGATAAAGACAATGATTTGCTAATGATGACTGATGTAGACTACTGAGTAACTTAGTTAACAGGTAACATAGTTGACAATTTCCCTATTTTAACCCATAATTTCAATGGAAGGTCTTGACTACCTGACCACATGTCATTGTCTTGAAGACGTTAACATCAAATTTGAACATATAATTGAACTAAAATCATTGGAAAATTTGTAAATCATAACAATGTATGTAACACAGTTGTCGGTCAATTAATATACTCATAGACAATGCACTATTATAGATAAAGTATTGAAAAAAATGAGAGGACAGTCACCACAGTGTGTTAAACATGTCCACCACAGAGGAAAATGACATGAGATCATGTGTCATCAAAACCATGTTTGAGTTGCAGGGTGGAGTTCTGTTAGTAACATAGTTGACAGAACTTTTGAGGACATTAATAAATTAAGATATTTAAATTATTTAAATGAGAAAATCAGTTCAAAAAATATTATTTTATCTTTAGTGTTTAGACTTTTGAAATAAATAAGAAATAGTTGCCGTTGACTTTAAGGGTTTTTATTTTGATCTTATTTGGAATGGTTTTTATTTTTGATTATTTTGAAACCAACACATCCTCAACTGAAAAACAGACACAGCAAAAAACTGTCAGTTTAGGAACATCATGACAAATTTCTAAACTAAATGAAGCATAGGATGCACACAATGTTTGTGTGATATTGTAACATGTAAAATATGATATTTTTGAAGAAAATAATTAGAATAAATATAATCATCATCGACGGACTTAGAGTGTAGCCCAAATTATAGAATGACCCGTGTGAGTGTGTGTCACAGTGCAGTACAACTGTATAACTATGTTAAAAGGTGAAGGGCACACACTCGATTAAGCATAGCCCACTTATACCTCCAAACCAGCCCCATCACTCAGGCAGTACCTGCCGTCAATCAGTCAGACAGAAACACAGCCCCTCAGCACTCCCCTTGCCTTTTACCCGAAAACAGCCAAGTAAAAACATTTTAGTGAGGCCTCCCTTTTAAACCTGTGTGTGTCAGCGATGGAGGACAAACACATCAACAGAACCAGCAGTATCTGGCAAAGTGACAACATCACGTATTTACAGTTTAACTTGAGTGGCAGTGAATAAGAGTGTGAAATTGCTTTAGATGCTTAAAAGATAAGCCACAACAAACAAACAAATAAGCACGAAAAACCCCAAGAAATCTTTTGTTCTTTAAAGAAGTCCAAAGTTGTGAAAGATCATCTTGTCAGTGACTGATTTCACCAAATGACATTTAACACAGAAGTTAGTCTCTCATATTAATTTATGCTGTATGAATACTGACATATGATTACAAATAATCAAAACTGTGACAGTACAGCCAAATAAATAATAGATGCTGATAAACACAAAGCATGTGCAACTAATATCAAGTCCCTGGTAACACACAGCAGTAACTATGGCCGTGACTCACAGATAACCCCACTTAGACAATGGCCATGACGGTCCCCCCCCCCCCCCCCCCCCCCCCCGAGAGATTATCGAGGCAGAGGGCGGAAACTATTCCTAATGCCCTCTGTACCAATTTAATACAGAAAGTCCCACATAACATCTGGCCGTTTTAGGATGAGCAGTGTCCAGACACTGCAGTCAGGTGTGTGTCTGAGAGACTGTTGGTTTATAGAGACGTAGACATTGACTGCTGAACAGTTTTGCTATGCTATGTAGAGGCTACACTGCATTTCTAACATTCTCATTTCTTCAAATGGCTTTATTACCAAAGCAACCACACCCTGGCAATTTCACCCATTAATCACCCTAAATCGCTCATCACCCGGTCAGAGTTTTAATCCTCTGAAAAATTTATCTCTTTGAATGTCGTTCAGAGAAGGAGAGAGAGAGAGGGAGAGAGAAAGAGGGAGAGAGAGAGAGAGAGAGAGAGAGAGAGAGAGAGAAAGAGATGGAAAGATAATGTGAATTATCACAGGGGCTCTTGTGTTCAGAACACTGTTGTAAGTGCCCAGAAAGAAGGTTATGATTTATTTATGAGTCATATTCGGCGTGTATGAGCATATCCTCATTTGTATGAGTCGGTACAGCTCGGTTTTCTCTCCACCATCTGGGCTGCCCAAGACACGTCCCCAAGACCCCCCCCCCCCCCCACCCCCCCCACACACACACACACACACACACACACACAATTTTACACAAAGGCTCCGGAGTCTGACTGTTAGTATTACATCTGAGTGACAGCAGGGAAATGACAGATGTTAAGATGAAGAAAGGGGGAAAAATGAATTCTGGGGAGCAGGTAATAGACCTGTTTTCTTTTTTTTTTCGAGCTGGATGGAGAGAAAAGATGAAGGCATGCTTGTCTGTGAGGTCCTGTTTTTCTCATGACCTGATCTGCGAGGTGTTTCATTGGCCTGTTAGCAGAGGTCTGTGGCCACACCTACCTCCCTGCAATGTAATCTTAAAATCACACTGATGGGGCCTCCAACACAGTGCGATCAGCTGCAACCGTTACTAATCTTTGGGTATGTTTTTGTTTTAGTATCTTTAGCCTATGGGAGCGGACTCTGGACGTTTTCAGAAAGACATGGGTTTCACAGTCCGGTGTCGTTCAGGGTGTCTCCAGCGGTGCGGCTGTTTCTCTTCTGAGAAGATATTGGCCAGAACCTCACGTTGCCGTATCGTTTGACGGAATGATGGTGAAGTTCTGTTCTTCTCCACAATGGCCTGAGGATGTACTGCCAGATATCGACTGAAAAATCACACTGCTTTTGGGGTCAGTATTCTGGCAAGAGCTCCAACATCCTAGAGAGAGAGAGAGAGAGAGAGAGAGAGAGAGAGAGAGAGAGAGAGAGAGAGAGAGAGAGAGATTGCTGATCTGTGGGGAACAAAGTGCAGTTCCACGTTATCGTGGAGGCTGTGCCAAGAAAGAGCACGGTATATTGGTTTATAGGCCCTAAAGATGGAGAGATTTAATGAAAAAAAGGCCTCAAACAGGTTAGGAGGTCCTTCAGAGTGAGTGATTGACTAGTGACTCCTCTGAGTGCAGTGCCAAGTGGAGGCTGGCAGGGCTGAATTTCTCTCAAAAAACTGCAAAGAAAACTGACATATAGTTTAAAACACAAGTGGAGATTTCAAGAGAGGCTATGCCAACATCTTCATGCGTACAATTTTCTGTGTAACAATCACTGTAAAATTCAACCGAAACTTTAAAAGACCACTGTTTTGGTAGACACAAGCAATGACACATTTACCAGATTACATAATGTTTTGACCACAAAAAAAAAAAGAAAGAGAACGAGAAAGAAAATGAGAGAGAGAAAAAAGGAACAAATTCAGAAACCATTTAAAGATCAGAGACACTCTGCTCAAGCTCTGCTTTGAGGGCTGGCATGATTAAAATGAGGTGGTTTAGAGCCAACATGTCTCCTCACATTTTGCCAGCTCTGCTTCCACTCCAACTCATCTTCACGTCTGTGTAGACACAGGAACGTAAAGAATGGTTTTTCTGCTCCAATTCATCATGAGAGTCCCTGAAGCCGAGAGGAAAGCTAAGAGGAAACTACTGTCCGATACATTCCACCTTACACACACACACACGCACGCGCACACAAACACACACAAACACACACACACACACACACACCACACACACACACACACACACACACACAATACTGTCAGTGTAACTCCTTCATTTGTGTGGACAAAACTCAAGTAGTCTGACAGTTGTTCAGAATTCTGTAATATAGTCTAGACCAGGTCATGAAGCAAATTCAAAGTTTGTGCTTGCCCGTGAGAAAAAACAAACAAACAAACAAAAGACAAACAACAACAAAAACAGCAGTCTGTAAAGCTTTTTTTTTTTTTTTCCAAAAAGTATTGTTCACCTTTAATCCCCATTAATCATATGCCTGTTCATACAGCCCTCAAAATGTCAAAACTGTTTTAATATATGAGGATAGCTGCTACTGCCTCATATTCGGGCATTTTTCCTCGTTATTGAAAAGATAACATTTGTTTTCCTGTCAAATTATTTATACTCCAATGCTTCCACTATGCAGGTCATCGCAGCAGCCTCCCACACGTAGCGTGTGTATTTTTGCCTCAGTTCGCCGGTCGTCTTCCTCCACTATTACTGCAGAACGGGTCCCGCCCATAACCGTGTCGTCATCAATTCAAATTCGTGTTGAAGCAAGGAGGACTACAGCGAGGTAGCACACAGTAGTGTGAGCGAGGGGAACGGAGACACTGGATCACACTCTGTCCTTTTTTTTAATAGATATTTTGTATGAATATAATCCACCGAATTTGAAGATGTGGACGGGAATAGGGAAGCTATTGCTCTTACATATATTACTTGTGGAGCTTCGCTGTACAAAAGGTATGAAACAGCTCTGCGAACTTGAGAAATTATGCTCATTCATTCATACTGAAGAAGGAAGCGATGCAACACCCGGCGTAGACGTACACCTATCGATGCTAAAACCATCCATTGAAGAAAACGCTTTATTTACGCTAAGCTGACTGAAAGGTTATATTTAAGTAACCTTTTTTAATTTGCCTCTGATGTCATTAAATGTACCGTTTCTGAAAAAATGGATGTCAGCATTTGAGCTCCTGTGCGTATGTACGGAATGACACCTCACTAAAGTGGCATTAAGGACCCGATCAATTGCAACGTGTCGACAAGGAACTGGAGCCTATTGTTTCACACGTGCTAAACCGTCCAAAACCCTACGACTCACTGATTACATGAATGCTACGTATCTCTAACAGGCCCCTTAAAACGAAAGGCAGGGTTTCGACAACATCTTTATTTTACCTAAAAATATGCTGGGTAGTTATGCGTTAATGTACCAGTGCCAAAGAAACAGTGACATTCTTTAATGACAATGCTGAGACAACACTGACAGCGTCAGTTGCTGCTGACCTACTGCAGACTGTCGGTAAACTCAACTAGAACTGAAAATTATGTAAATGGGCCTACAACATACAACATTGCTTAAAACTTTTAAAATATGAAACTCTCTCTTTCTCACTCTCTCGCTCTCCTTGTGTGTGCATGTGTATGAGTGTCGGGTTAGAAGAGAACGTGTTGCTTTAAAAATGTAACTTAATATTTTGTTTTTGTTATTTTAGGAACTAAAACAGATTGTGAAACTGGACAGTTTCAGTGCAGTAACGGAAGATGCATACCGACCCCGTGGAGATGTGACGACGATGATGATTGTTCTGATAACAGTGATGAAGAAAACTGTCGTAAGTAACCTAACGTTCATTACTATGTGGATGGAGTATATAGAAGACTGTGCGAAAGGGACTTGATGCCGTGCAGACACCGAGTTGGTCATGCCTGGGTTTGACAGCCCCGTCGTAAGAACTCAGATTTGCGAAAGCTGAGAGGGCATGTTTGAGTTTGCCGGTTGATCTAAGCGGGTTTTACCGAATCAGGAGAAGTTTGCCAAGCCGACTGTGTAGCCCGCGTTTAAGCCTGCGCTTCAGGTCTTTCTGCTCTGCGATTTAGTCTGCGACCGTGAAAATAATTCAATTTAATTGCTTTAATTTGACATTTTCACGTTTCGTTTGTACACGGCTGATTGTGGACCGGTTTTCCATATGTGACTTTGCAAGGTGTTTGTAAGAATATAACATGATGAGGCATGTAATCAGGTTTATATTTAATGTTAACTCAATACGTTAAGTTGGATATAGCAACCGAGATCTTCCACACCATAATGCACTAGAACAATACCACGCGTCTGTCATGACATATTAGACTGTTTCTTTCGTCAGTCGCAAGATTAGCGCTGGATCTGAAATTCCGCTGGAAAATCTCACTGATACTCGGATAGTGTAGTGTGCGGAATCTGAACCCTGCTCTCAGAACACAATGTTTACCCGTATACTCATCGCACTTGTTCATAACCTTAATTGTGAGAAGTGATAGCAAATCACAATATCATGTATTTTGGTACTTATGGGGCCGTTTCGTGTATTGTTACGCCGTTCCAATCGCCTTACCTTAAGTAAGCGCTTTTCTGAAATGCAAATTCTCGTGTTTGTTAGACCGAACTTTCAGCTCAATGCCCATGATGCCTTCCCGGAGCACGTGAAAAGGTTTGTTGTTTTTCTCCGATTTGCTTTCTCTGAATCTTATTTTGTTGCTACGATTCAGCAAACGAACGTGTCGTTTTGTGTATTTTTGTCTCTATAAACTTAGTCGAAAGACGCACACAAACATGGGGTCTGGAACTTGTGTGGACATGTTTTGGAGACTAAAATATTTATACCTCTTAAACCCCCTGCTGTGAAGGCAAAGTATCCACCATTCTTTTCTCTAAATTCCATCTCAGATCTTTGGAGACTGGGCTCTGAGAGCAGAATGTTTCTCCACGGAGTTACACAATTCTTTTGACATTTAGACACTGCTGGAAAAAAAAAAAAGAGAACTGATTGCTCCCTGTGCCTGCATCTTTCCTTACGGGCACAGACTGACAGATTGGGGATAAACCCAGTGCCATGACTGGCTGCCAGGTTCTTGCCCACTGGGGTTGCGCTACGTTCCCTTCAGATGCCAGGGTTACACTCTCAACGCTCACTGGCTGAATCCCCCCACCCTCAAACACACCCTCAAACACACACACACACACACACACACACAGAGTTGTGGTAGAACAGCACTGAGTCAGAGAACAGAGAGAGACGGAGAGAGCTGTGTGTGAGCAGTGCCAATATGCAGTGGAGGTGCCTGGCTGGGTGGCATTAGGGGTCAGGGTTTGGTGCCCACACCCTTACTGACAGCATTTGTGAACATGGGCACATGCTAAGGCAGCAGCTGCCATGCCACACAGTACATTTCCAGTGAAGGTGTCCCTGCTCCTGCTGGAGTAATCCACACTAAAACAGGAGTTCTCTAATCCACCGTAAAACAGGGCAATTCATTCCCTCACCATTGGCCTTTGTTTCCTACATGCATTCTACAGGAAGAAGTGGAGAGATTGTTGTGGAGTTGCCTGTAGAGACAAGTGAAAAAGCACATGCATTCACACACACACACACACACACACACACACACACACACACACACACACACACACACACACACACACAGTCTGTCTCTCTCTCTCTCTCTCTCTCTCTCTCTCTCTCTCTCTCGTTCTACTCTAATCTCTCCACTGGGTGTCCCAGATGAGGTAGGCTGTGTGTAGTGAGGGTGAGTTCATTGCTAGAAGACTATTATCAATAAGAAGAATGACAGTGGTTTATTTATGCGTTTTATTCAGTCAGTTCAATTCAATTCAATTCAATTAAAAAAAACTGCATTAATCCCCGAGGGGCAGTTCCTGAGGCAGACGTAGTAAAACGACACACAAACAGGACATATAAGACAACACATGACAGACAAACAGGACACATAAGACAACACATGACAAACAGGACATATAAAACAACACATGGCAGACAAACAGGACACATAAGACAACACATGACAAACAGGACATATAAAACAACACATGACAGACAAACAGGACACATAAGACAACACATGACAAACAGGACATATAAAACAACACATGGCAGACAAACAGGACATATAAGACAACACATGACAGACAAACAGGACACATAAGACAACACATGACAAACAGGACATATAAAACAACACATGGCAGACAAACAGGACATATAAGACAGCACAGGACAGACAAACAGGACATATAAGACAACACATGACAGACAAACAGGACATATAAGACAACACAGGACAGACAAACAGGACATATAAGACAACACATGACAAACAGGACATATAAAACAACACATGACAGACAAACAGGACATATAAGACAGCACAGGACAGACAAACAGGACATATAAGACAACACATGACAGACAAACAGGACATATAAGACAACACAGGACAGACAAACAGGACATATAAGACAACACATGACAGACAAACAGGACATATAAGACAACACATGACAGACAAACAGGACATATAAGACAAC
>NC_044508.1:19756797-19759297 GCF_902362185.1 Chanos chanos | reverse complement strand
TCAGTGCGCTTCATGAAGGTGGTGGTTTTCTCTCCCTCTCTCTCTCTCTCTCTCCCTCCCTCTCTCCTTGTCCTTCACATTCAGAGTGCGCCCTCCCTCTCTCTCTCTCCACCTCCTCCTCTGCCCCCTTTCCTACTTTCTTTATATTCATGTCTGTGCAAACGCCTCTCCTGTTTGCAAGCATACTGACACCTCCTCAGTGCTCCTCAATACTCCTCCATCTTCACGCAAGATTATTGAGAGGCCCCTGCTCCCCATCCCTCACTTTGTGTCTGTGTGTGTGTGCGTGTGTGTCTGTGTGTGTGTGCGTGTGTGTGTTACCATCTCGTTGTTTATGACTCTTTGTCTGTGTGAGTGTGTGTGTGTTACCATCTCGTTGTTTATGACTCTTTGTCTGTCCGAGTGTGTATGTGCGTTTGTGTTTTATGTCCTCTTGCGTTGTCCTTTGCCACAGAGCCTGTGTTTATTCCCAGTTGCTGATGTTTGTTTGTTTGTTTATTTGTTTGATGTAGAATGAATGTCTGTAAGCTGAATGAAGAATCGAGTCAATATTTGTTGATCCTTTTAAATTTTCCCACCATGCTGTTGGTGCTGATATAAAAGTCAGAGACACAGAGTGATGGTGAAATACGTCTGTTCTCAAACAGAAGAAACAGGGCACTGCTCCTCATCCTCTGGTCTGGACCGTCGCAATCCTCTCTCAGATTTAAATTTTCACGCTGATGTCATTTGTATTTTGTGTAAATGTAAACTGTAGTATTTGTTTTCGTATATGCCATTTGTTCGTTTAGGTGTTTCGTTTGCACCTGCATGTAAGTCATCCAGCAGGTGTTAGTGTGTTAGTGTGAGAGAGAGAGAGAGAGAGGGGGAGGGGGGGATTTCTTTCTCTCTGGCTCTGGTAGAAAATGGGCAGGTTGGAGTGGGATCAGTTGTGGACAGGGTTAGGTATGATTAAACCAGCATTAGGTCATGTTGAATGGTCATTGCCCTGGATCATTCATTTCTTAACCACTGTCGTAGTAGAATGGGCATTTCCTGACTCAGTACCAGTGTAGTTAATAAGGCTGCAGCGGTATAGAAATTTCCTTCGTGCGGTATTCGAAGAATGCCAACTTGCGGTTTGCGGTAATGTCGCAACCACACCACTCTGTGCTGAATTATTCATTTATTTGACGTTACTTGTTCCATAATATGTTGAAATTGTTGAGCTGAAAGAGTTTAAGGAGTTGAAAATAAACATAATTAGAAAGACTACTTCTGCATGGCATGTCTAGGATGGAATATCAGGGCTACAATGAGGGGGAAAAAAATTCTTAGATTTCGAGAATAAAGTCATAATATTTCAAGAATGAAGTCATAATATTGTGAGAATAAAGTCGTAATTGTACAAGAAAAGCCATAATATTACGAGAACAAAGTCATAATTCTACGAGGAAAAAAGTCGTAATAGTACAAGAACAAAGTCGTAATTTCAGGCTACATGTTATTTTAGAGGGGAAATATCCGAAGAGCAGCCTGCCTCCTGCATTGAAATGGGGATCGTTCTCATAATATTATGATTTTTTCTCCTAAAATTACGACTTTATTCTGATAATATTACAACTGTTTTCTTGAAATATTACAACCTTATTCTCAAAGTCTCAGAATTTTTTTTTTACCTCAATGTGGCCCTTATGCGCCGCCGTACATGTATGTCTTGTCTCTTAATGTAATTAGGGATGCACCTAATTTTTCAGTCCTGATACCGATACCGATATCTGGGCTTTGGGTATCGGCCGATTTTCCCCTGCAGAGTCTGTTGGTCATCAGCTGTGTAAGAATAACTGCATGGGACAGGATGGTGTGCATAAACTGTGTGAAAATAACATGTTTTGGGGATTTAATTCTGCCCCAGATCTCACTCATACCAAACCACTCCTCAGACTCTGGCCACACCAAACCTCTCCTCAGACCCCGCCCATGCCAAACCAGCCTCAAGACTCCACCCATGCCAAGCAAGCCTCAGACTCCGTCCATGCCAAACCAGCCTCAAGACTCCACCCATGCCAAACCTCTCCTCAGACCCCGCCCATGCCAAACCAGCCTCAAGACTCCACCCATGCCAAACCTCTCCTCAGACCCCACCCATGCCAAGCAAGCCTCAGACTCCACCCATGCCAAACCACTCCCCAGACTTCGCCCATACCAAACCACTTATCAGACTCCGACCGTACTACAAATCTTCTGAGACCCCGCCCATGAAAAAACTACTGTTTTTTTTCCAGACTGGTTCATGCTCTGTCTTCCCTCATCCCTCTATCTCTCTCTCCTAGCCGAGCAGCCTGGTTATTGTTTCCTTTGTGAACTAATCAGGGACGAACCTCAGTGATAGACACCGTTGAAGCTTTAATTCTCCTCAGATGAAAGCAGCTCTGCCTCTCTCTCTCTCTCTCTCTCTCTCTCTCTCTCTCTCTGCCTCACTCTCTCTCTCTTTAGTTCTCATTTCCTCTCCTGCTGGCGT
>NC_044508.1:19719297-19751797 GCF_902362185.1 Chanos chanos | reverse complement strand
AGAGAGAGAGGGAAAGGGAGAGAGAGAGAGAGAGAGGGAAAGGGAGAGAGAGAGAGAGAGGTCTGATTTGACTTTGACTTTAGGACAGGTATCCCTTCAGTTTCACTCTCACAGTGGGACTGTAACTACTATAAGTCTTCCTTCAGCTGGGAGTGTGTGAGAAAAGGAAAGAATGAACGGGAGACCGGAGGGATAGGATTTTTTTTTTTCAGAAGTTATTTAGAGGGTAAACAGTGGAGAAACTTGGGGGGGAAACAGGAATGACTATGCAGTCAGAGAACTGTGGACCCAGAACAAATCCAAATAGATGACAAAAATGACCAACACGGAAACCACTATTTTATAAATATGAAAATTCACTGGCTCGCCTAGTGACTGGTCACCCAGTGGCAGGTCACCCAGTAAACTCCCTTCCCCCCTGCCCACACAGGAAGCAAAGCAAACCACACCTTTACGTTTGGCTACACTTAAACCCTTCGGCCGGACCCTGAGTGTTAGGAACTCCTCTGTCATCTGTAGTCCCGGACTCATCAGACCCACGGTCACTATCTTCTCTGCAGTGTCCTGAGTTGTGTCTCAACCCCCCTGATTTTTCTCCATCATCAGACCCATGTCATAGATTCATGATGATATCTGAGGTAACCTGCGACCAGTCAGAGGAGGATGGGCTCCCCCTTCTGAGTTCTGGTTCCTGTCAGAGTTTTTTCTGTTTTGGCCAAAGGGAGTTTTTCCTTGCCACTGTTGCCTTAGGCTTGCATACTGGGAGATTGGGGCCCAGTGTCCTGTAAAGCTGTTTCGTAACAATGTCTGTTGTAAAAACAAAATGCTGTACAAATGAAATTAAATGGACCTGAATTGAATTCATGAGTGGAAACACATTCAGCCTCAACAACAGCAGATGTCAGGGAACCAAATGCAGTTTCACTGTCAGAATGACTTAAACTATATAGCATGAAAATAAACTATGCTGACAACTAGGGTTGAAAATCAATACCACTAGAAATTTCAGCTTGTCCGTGAATGAACCGAGAGAGAAAGCAACATGAACTTTTAGTTCCGTTCAAATAAATCAATGTTGAGATACCATTTGAAATTCATCTTAAAATTATGGTACAAAAACTCAAATGAAACAGTGCATGAAGAGCTCCATAAAAATGCCCCCAAGGTCCAGAAGAGAAAGCAAAAGAATGTACGTGGAGCAGAATTAGCGTGATTCACTTAAGTGATTCACTCTGATATAATCTTCTATAATAATGTATGTAGAGTACAGTTACTGTGATTTGCTTAAGTGATTCACTCTGATATAATCTTTTGGAAACTCCTAGAAATGAGAAAAGCCCTGAAAACCATGAAATGAGCTTTGGAGAAAAGTCCTGTCAAACAACAGGTCCTGAAACTCCACACATTAACACATGACTTATTAACACACAGTTGGTCAAGAGACACATTAACACACAACTAATTAGCCTGAGCACAGTGACAGCATCGCCCAGAGAATTCAACCCGGAAAAAAAACAGTTAATCAGCTAAGACAAAAATCCCTGACGCACTGCATTGAAATAACAGACATAGTCGGAATTAAACAACGCAAGTCAGACTAGACAAAACAATGACAACACACAGACTGGGCAAGTACACGGACAGACCTGGCCACAGAGATACACACGGGCAGACCTGGCCACAGAGATATGCACGGGCAGACCTGGCCACTGAGATATGCACGGGCAGACCTGGCCACTGAGATACGCACGGGCAGACCTGGCCACTGAGATACGCACGGGCAGACCTGGCCACTGAGATACGCACGGGCAGACCTGGCCACTGAGATACGCACGGGCAGACCTGGCCACTGAGATACGCACGGGCAGACCTGGCCACTGAGATACGCACGGGCAGACCTGGCCACTGAGATACGCACGGGCAGACCTGGCCACTGAGATACGCACGGGCAGACCTGGCCACTGAGATACGCACGGGCAGACCTGGCCACAGAGATACGCACGGGCAGACCTGGCCACTGAGATACGCACGGGCAGACCTGGCCACAGAGATACGCACGGGCAGACCTGGCCACAGAGATACGCACGGGCAGACCTGGCCACAGTGATACGCACGGGCAGACCTGGCCACAGTGATACGCACGGGCAGACCTGGCCACAGTGATACGCACGGGCAGACCTGGCCACAGTGATACGCACGGGCAGACCTGGCCACAGAGATACACACGGGCAGACCTGGCCGCTGAGTTAGCCCAGAGAGAATAAACGATGTCCCCACTCTACTCTTGGAGACAGTGATGCAATTTTTAACCAGATGAAACAAGTAAAGTGAAACTGGAAACAGTTTCTACTCCATTTTTATGAAAAATTATTCTGGTTTTCAATTTGGCTGTGTAATTAAATGATTATCTACTTATTACAGGGAAAAGAAAGAGTATAAACCTAACCACACAGTTTGTAGCCAAGGAGAGGGACTATACACACACACACACACACACAATTAGTACAGCAGCGTTACATTACAGTATGTTTTGGTTTATGTGAAACGTGTTCACTGAGGATTGTGTAGGCTTTGGAAATACAATAATCACCTTGTCATGCCAATACAGCACTTTGAATTCATCTGAACAACAGAGAGAGAGAGAGAGAGACTCTGTCTCTTGAAATCAATCTGCTACTCTTTGATCCTGTATAATCCTTCTTCTCTTCCCATGCTCAATCCCTCCATCTCTCTATCTCTCACCTCCTCCCCTCATACCACCTGCTTGAGCATCAGTGTTCCTCTTGCCCTCTGGCACTGTTGCATGCTGGTCTTGTTGCATGAGGTTACAAGGCCAAAAACCACAGGACCACATGGAGATGAGAGCTGAGTGTGTGAAAGTGAGACAAAGAGAGAGAAGCAGAGAGGCAGGGAAAGAGACAGAAAGGGAGAGAGAGAGAGAGAGGTAGACAGAGGGAAAGAGGGATGGATAAACTCGGTCTTTGTTGGTGAGGAACTTGGGATGCATGGTCTCTAGTGACCCAGATACATGACTCTCTCTCTGCATCCTGCTCTTCATTAGCAAACACCCACACCAGCACTCACCACAGAGAGAGAGAGAGAGAGAGAGAGAGCGAGAGAGAGAGGGAGAGAGAGGGAGATCAGGTCCATTACATAATGGTGGAAATTAGATAGAGCCATTTGCATCCTTGACTGCTTTGAATACTGTTATTATCTTTGTGTGTGTGTGTGTGTGTGAGAGAGAGAGAGAGAGAGTGTTTGCGTATGAGAGAAACAGAGATGGACAGAGTGTGTGTGTGCATGTGTGTGTGTGTGTGTTTGTATGTGTGTGTGCAAGCGAGGAGAGAGAGTGTGTGTGTGTGAGAGAGAGAGAGAGAGTGTGTGTGAGAGAAACAGAGAGAGGGATAGAGTGTGTGTGCGTGTGTGTGTTTGTATGTGTGTGTGCAAGCGAGGAGAGTGTGTGTGTGAGAGAGACGGAGAGAGAATGTGTGTGTGTTTGTGTGTGTGGCTCTATGATGGACTGATCTGAACCTGGCACAATGGTGTGTTGGCACTCTCTCTCTCGTATTTTGCTCATTGTCTTCTCCTCCGCCATCACTCGCTCCTCTCCTCCTCTGATACCATCACTCGCTCCTCTCCTCCTCTGATACCATCACTCGCTCCTCTCCTCCTCTGATACCATCACTCTGTGTGCCAAAAAAACTTGGCCTGTTTAATAACCTGCAACTGAAGGAGCCCATCTGCCACTCGGAGAGAGGGGGAGAGAGAGAGAGAGAGAGAGAGTGAGAGAGAGTGAGAGAGGGACAGAGAGAGAGACAGAGATAGTGATGAGATGAGATGAGATGAGAGCGGGTTTTCCAGAGAAAGTCAGAAAGAATGCACTGAGAGAAAGCTGAGAGAGTAGGAGAATTTGGGGAGGGAGTACGCCATCAGAGAGAGAGAGAGAGACAGACACACAGAGAGGAGAGGAAAGAGGTGCAGTATGCTCACAGTTGGTTTAATCAGCCTCTTCCCCTTCCTGTGGTGTCAAAATCTGTGTGTGTGTGTGCGTATGTGTGTGTCCGTATGTGCGTGTGTATGCGTGCATGTGTGTGTGTGTGTGTGTGTGTGTGTGTGCGTGTGTGTGTATGCGTGTGTGTTTGTATGTGTGTGTCCGTGCGTGCGTGTGTGTATGCATGCGTGTATGTGTGTGTGTGTGTGTTTGTATGTGTGTGTTTGTGTGTGTGTATGCGTGCGTGTGTGTTTGTATGTGTGTGTTTGTGTGTGTGTATGCGTGCGTGTATGTGTGTGTGTGTTTGTGTGTGTATGCGTGCGTGTGTTTGTATGTGTGTGTCCGTGCGTGTGTGTATGTGTGTGTCCGTATGTGCATGTGTGTATGTGTGCGTGCGTGCGTGTGTGTGTGTGCCTGTGCCTGTGCCTGTGCCCGTGCGTGATCCCCGCCATTAGCTCTGTGTGATGGGGTTTTTTCAGTCCTGGCAGCTGGGCCTCATTGACTGTATACAGTGGAGAAATGGACCTTATCATCAGCACCAATTTACAGAGAGTGGCTCTAACACTGAAACCTCCGCATGCTGAATGACCATTTCTCCACACTAATGAGTGTAAATCTACATGCTCCGTGCCATGGGCTCCTGGCTCGTCTGTCTGTGCGGGCCTCTGGTGACAGCTGAAGCCTAGGTCTCATATAATTGTGGGGATTTGTGGGTAGATTGGTTTGGATTGAGCTGATCCACCCAACATGTGCCACGGTTTTAATGGGAACACACTGGACGACACGTCCATCTTAGCTCCAGCTCATCGTCAAAAGCTGCCCAGCAAAGAGGATACTCGGAGATCTAGCCTTGCATGCCATAGGGATACATACATACACACAAACACGCGTACGCATGCGAGTGCACACACTCACACACACACTCACACACACACACACAAACCCCATAAACCTGCCAAAAGCAGGCTTGGCAATGCATAATGCGTACACTACCATCAGCATCACCAATGAGAACACACACACTCCAAAATTTGAAGACTTTAGAACCGTAAGGGCCTGTGTCCAACGTGTAAAGCCCTTTAATCCTGGCTTTTGTGATGATTAGAGTCACAGTGACTCTTTTTTTCCTCTCTCTCTCTCTCTCTCTCTCTCTCTCTCTCTCTCTCTCTCTCTCTCAGTATTCTCGTCTGTCTTGGACGAGGGGGAGTATTAGTCTGTCCTTCTGGGTTGGCCTATAGCAGAGGAACCCTGTGTGAGGGTTTAATTATTGATAATTGAGACTAGCGCTAATGACCAGGCTTCATTCCAACATGGCAGAACCTCTCAGATTACCCCTGCCATCCCTCCCCCCTCCAACGCGCGCGCACACACACACACAGCATGCAACCACACACGTACATATACACACATACTCACACACACATACATACACATGCACACTCTTTCTCTCTTTTTCTCTCTTTCTCTCTCCCTGTGTGTGTAGTCTTTCTGAAACATTGTGTGGCTTTAGGCTCAGATTTCCTTCCTATAAATTATTAGGATTGTCGTGTGCTCGTGAGGGGCATTTGCTCTCAAGGGGGGGTGGGGAGATAGTGAGTTTGGAGGATTACAGTGAATTTGCTTGTTATTTTTTTATGGGATGGGGAATAAGTGTATTGTGTGTGTGTGTGTGTGTGTGTGTGTGTTTTGTGTGTGTGTTTATGCTTTTTAGCATTCAGCTTCACACTCGTCCCTTTTGACCGGTGCTCCTCTGCCTCCTCTTCTGACTCTAGAGGCCACGAGCGAAAATTCCGGTCTTATCTCTCAGACAGCCTCGATGAGCTTCTCTGCTTTAACAACCAGTTGTGACACTGCATATTAATGATGCCATTTTAATTCTCCCATAGCTGTGGTGATATTCTAACACACACACACACACACACACACACACACCCACCCCTCTGCTCCTGGACCTCTTCCCCTCATTAGTTCCTGTGTTTTTTTGGCAGTCTGAGGGGTGTAGAATGTGCCAGGGGGAGCAGGAAATAAAACCTGTGTTTTCATGTTGGGGGGGTGGAGGGTGAATCATTAACCCTAATCTACAACACAAGATGAGACAAACTCCGCCGCCTGCTCTCCAGGGTCACAATTCACTCCACAGACTCTGAAAACAACGTGCTTGACTCCCTTGCTCTCTCTCCCTTTCTTCCCCCCTTTCTCCCTCATCTTCCTGTGATCTGATCTTTCGTTCATTAAGTCTTAATCTTGGCCAGGCTTGTCTGTGTCACCCAGGCCTCATTGTGCATGACAAACAACCTTCACAGCCACCGTGTGAGCTGTCATCTGAAGGAATCCCATCTTAACGAAAGCCTCTGCTCTTTTAAGCTTACAGGTTTAAATAAAGTTTTGAAAAACTTTGGCATTCCTCAGCCTTGCTACTTCATACTTTGGGTTTGTTTGAAAGAGTTTCCAGCCCAGCCAATGCCAGCACTGACCTTCATTCAATGTCTGACCGTTAGCTAGAGGTTAGCGACATGAAAATGGATGAGGATCTTGTCCAGACTAGCCGTCTGTGCTAGCCCAAAGGCTATGAATTTCAATCTTCAAAGTATCATAAGAAAAAAATGTTCTCCCCACAGTCAGCAATTTTAGTCATCCATTAGAATATGAACTCATACTCCCAGCGCTAAGGCACATTCTGTGTGTGCATGAGTGTGTGTGCGTGTGTGTGTGTGTGTGTGTATTTGCTCTGCGTATTCAAACAGTAGCACTGGAGAGCTTTTTTAATTAGTCTAGCCTCGCGGTAGAAGTTGTATGAAACACATTCAGTCCTGCAGGCCATGGCAGCTTGGATGTATTTTTGGTGCTAATTTGTCTGTTGGAGAACAGGAAGGGAAGGTGATAGTACTCCCTCTGTCTCTCTCATCACTCTGCCCTCAGGCAAACCTGTCCTTTTGGGGTGGTTAGCTTTAGCGCTAGCGAACCAACTCACTGTCGCTCACATCGTCCTCATTCATAACAGATACACCGCGACTGCTGTGTCCACGCTAGCCTTTGTGACTAGGGTTCGAGCCCTTGGCTGCATGTTTGTCTCACTTCATTAGCGCGCTGTAATGAACGAGCGCCCTCTAAAAGAGAAGCCGTTAGCATGGTTAGCCTTGCACGTCTGGGGTGTCCACAGGGACGGAAGAGTTTTTAACATCGTTTACCCTCGCCTTCAACTCCTCTGGCGGCAGCTCTCACTGTCATGTTTAGTTATGGCACATTAATAAAATATACCATTTTAGCTTATTTATTTTGCATCACTCGGCAGGAAGTGCTTTGAGGCTACCTCAGTGATGTTGGTAGGCTGAAGGCACAGCACAGAAGTGGTTTTGAGAGGGACTAGTTTTGGTGCACTATGTAGCATTTAAGAGGAAGAGAAAAGCATGGTACTATTTCTCTCTTTTTTTTTTAAGTGCATTTGCATTTGGAGATAAATGTTTTTTGTTATGCTTTTGTTGTGGGGCATGGCACTATTACCAGTTGTATTAATGAAGGTGGTGAGTAAGAATCTTGTACTCTTGGTGCAAGCTTTTTTTTTTGCATGTCATTTCAAAAGCCTTCATTTAACAGTGAAACGTGGCAAGTGTTGAAGGAAACAGGTTTGGACCAAAACCAGGGCTCATATTTTCTATGAGGGCAACTCAGAGCCCAGGAGAGAAGACCTGGTTTATGTTCTGTCATGAGGTGGAATAAAACTAGGGGAACGATTTTATGGACCCAGTCCAAGTAGGATTATTTATGGTATTGGGTTTTGACTGTGACGGTGACCGAGTGTTCTTTATTCTTCACTCCTCTGAGGTCATCAGGAAACCAGCCTAGTTTGATTTGTACCAGAGATCTTCTGCTTTACAGGAAGGCAAGCCTTAACGAGATGACCGATTTGTGTGTGTGTGTGTGTGTGTGTGTGTGCGCGTGTGCGTGTGTGTGAGTGATTAGCAATCCGCTTTCTATGCTCTCCAGATGTCTCCATTCGAACAAAAAGGAAGCCGTTTCATTGAACAGTGGACGGCATACTGTGGTTGGCTGTTATCGACTCTGGACTGCGTTGACTGATGTTGTAGCTCTTCTGTTTGTTTGATGTAATGCATAAGCAGAACTCGGCCTCCACTGCTGCAACGCTGATGTATAGCAGGCGTGGTTTTCTATGACCAATATCTTATGTTTCCTCTCTGGCCTGTGGAAGAAAAGGGCACAGACACGGGGGTCTGTGGGCGCTGAGCTCTCTCCGATTCCCCGGTCTTTAGTGAATCAGTGAGATGCTGTGGCCAAAGCGAACGTTTGGGATTTTATTGGTTGTCTTCAGGTGCGACCAGGGCCGAGTACAGTGTTTCATAGAGTTTTTGTTTTATGATGGGATTGTCGTGATGCCTGAGGGAATGGTAAACATTACTGAGAGGGTGTGAGGTGGGCAGAGACACAAGAGACAGAGCAGGTCAAACGGGGACATTTATTCAGCCTCTAAAGAAATGACACAAATATACAAGCTTAAAAAAATACCGGCATTTCTCAAATAACCGACCGATCTGCTGTTGGGGAAATGGATGGCTCCGCCCCCCGTGTCATGTCACACCGTCCGCAGCCAATGAGCTGCTGGTAGACCCTCTCAGAGCAGCAAAAATAACAAAATCGAGATTATGGATTGACCACCATTTCTGCGTGTTGCCATATTGGCTTAATGTTACCCGTAGTATAGGATCCCCTTTTCTGATCCACACTAACAGAAAATTAATGTTGTAAACATTTGTTATTTGTCCTACCAATAACATCTATTATTTGGAGTGATGCATGTATTGAATAACTATGAAAATTTAGTTGAGCTACTGCTGTGGTAATTTGAGGGTGTTTTTTGTGTGTTTTTTTTTTCCTTACTGTGTAAAAGAAAGATTTCCCTACAATCCCCTAATTTCATCCCACTAATTCGGAGACTACCCACTGAGAGTGGAGGCTTAGAATGCAGTCTGGGCAATGCCCTTCAGAGTGTTATTGTTATTTAGTTTAAATGGTCTTTTTAACAGGATATGACCTTCACTGATAAGGTCAAACTAGATTCACTGTAACTATATATTCTATTATATGTTCTGTTGCTATAGCAACAGTTTAATAACTACATGTAAAATATTTCATGATTATATAGTACCTAAAGCCTAATAAATAACAAGAGGACACAAGGGCATAAATAACTAAACAAGTGAATGATTTGATTGTGCATTGTTTGGATGGTATTATTTATGACGTTTACTGTAATGGCCCGTGTCCAGGTCTTATTTCGCTCTTATTTTCAGTAAATAAACTCCCCTGACTCTACTGTGCTGTGTAGAGGGGTGTAGGTTGCTCACTGGAGGGTGGAGAGTAGAACACTTCATCCAATGGAGACACATGACTGACTGCTACACTGGCCATCTCTCAGTAGTTTACTGGCTCTCTGGTCAATTCTCAGGGGCGTTGTGTCATGCAGAAGGCATAAACCAACCTGAACAGAGAAATGTAAACCTCAATTAGTATCTCTGTATGAGCAATTAACTCCCTTATCTTTGATTTCATTCGATTTATCCGTATAAATTCAGTTTTTTTTAGCTAATATAAGACTGAAGTATGACTGATGTAATGCTACTTAATTATGACTAATTGGTTGTGTCGCACAGGTGCACAACGCGAAATGAATGTGAATGCAGGTAAACTGATACAACACGTTTTGTTTCGTAATCCAGTCACTGAGAGTCCTGCAGTGTTTCATTTTTACGTCTCAACAGTGTTTGCTACAAATCACCCGATAATCTGGTTTTTCGTTAGTCTCGTTTGACGTTACGTCAATCCCTCGTCACATCATTACAGTAATACAGCATATCAGCATCAAAGACAACTTGTTTGACTCTGATTGTTTTTCTTTTAAGATTACAAACCTGCCTGGTCAGCCTGAATCTTTCCTTAGGTATCTAAAATGCACCCCTAGAGGAACGTACGATTAACGCTCTTCAAAATTGATGCAAGTTTCACTCGTGACGTTCAATTTATCCTACATTATTTATTCTGTATCATTACTGTATGAGCAATCAAAAAGAATCATATCATAACAACACTCACTAACAAATTACATATCTAGCCATCATCTAGCCTTATTTTCAGTTTACAAATTTGGATCCAACATCTGGGACAAATTAATCTGGATCTGTAGTTCTATGACAGCTAGCCTCTAGTTTTCATAGCACACTGCAGTATTGGATGCCCCCGAATGTCTCAAGATTAAAAATAGTAATAGCAGCGGACTGCAGGCATTGAAGAGACCATTTCTCTCAAGATACCCACACAAGGAGGTCTGTGTGTTTTGACTGCTGAAGGGTTGTCTGATATTGGTTCTTTGCTAACGTGCTAAAGTTTAGCTGCATCTGCACTCTTCAGTTAAGTGACGAGGTAAGATGGGAAGTTCTTAAGCCTCTTAACATTTACTGTTCAAATACTTCCAGGTCGTGCTCGGTGAAGGAGAGTGCTGTTGAAAGACCTAACCCTTTATTGTCGTAACCGTCGGTGCCATTTTCTCATCTCTGGCCCTGACGGCTGCGTGGAGGTTTAATGCGGCTGGGTAGGGTGTGCTTTTGGCTCTCTGTGGACAGCTGATTCTGCCTGGTTCTTTGGTTTGATCTTGTTTGATCCGGTCTAATCGGGTTTCCCACATCTTTATGTGAAAGGATTGTGCTGTTAATTGAATTTGAGGTCTGGGTATAACCAACACAGTTATATTCCTCTTTGTTACAATTCAGCTCAGACTTTAAGACACAAATCCATCTGGTTTCCAATGTTTCTGACTTTTTTCTTTTTGCTTGTGACTCAGCGTGTCTTTCCCCCACTGCCTGGCACATGTCGACCTGAAGGCCTTGGTTTTTAGAATATCTGCCCGATCCAGCGGTGCCCAGACTAGACGTTGAGCAGCAGTAATCCAGGCTCAAACAGACACAGGTGTGCCTGCTGGGAGTCTCTGTGTGCCAGTCTCTGCCAGTCCTTCCACGGACTGACTATAGCATGCCCACCTAGACCAGCCCCTCTCACGCTGGCACCACCCTCTCTGCTGTGTCAGCGGCGCCAGACCCAAGGGCAGGGCAGAGGTCACGGGTTGATTTCGGGAAGGGTACGGAAGAGGGACTGGGGCGCAGAGGGTGTCTGAGTGGCTGTCCATCCCTATGGTGGTATTCTACTGCGATATTCCCTCTCAGTGTGGAGGTTTTCACCTGGCTTTCAAACTGTGGGACCTCCACTGATCTGAAGCCTGCCGCTGACCACTGGAACTGTACCTGCTTGCACAGCCACTGGTGCAAGAGGAATCACAGCCACTCCCTCAGTACCATATAAATAATTCACTCCCTTTTTACTCCCCTTATCCCCTGGTACATGTCCTCTGCTCTCTCCCTGTCTACTCCTCTGGCTGGTCTGAGACCTGTGGATATGTCAGCCTGGCTGGTCTGGGATTTGTGGATATGTTGGTCTGGCTGATCTGAGATCAGCAGATACACCAGCCTGGCTGCTGAGGCTTGACAACAGGAATTTGATCAAGGGGGGATGATATGTCTATTGCAGCCATAGGCCTCTTTCCAGAATTTTGGAGTCAGGGAATGCCATGGACACCTACAGGGGGATGTTAATTAGAGACCCAGACACCCCCCCCGCCCCCCTTCATCTTTCATCGGGGATGACACAGTCGCGACAGTCTGACTTTTCCCAGTGCAGGTCAAAGTCATTTACAGCAGAGGAACAGTAATGATGGGCCCCTTTAGACAAGTAATGTCATCAGAATAAAAGCAAGGTAAGACAGAGACGAGGTCAAATTAAGTGCAGTCTTCCCTTTATTTGCTGCTCTGCTTCCATTCTGCTCCAATTACGCCAACGTGGGGCAACATAATGGCTTATCAGCGAGCAGAGGAGGGAATGTGAGGGGGGTGTGTGTGGGTGTGTGTGTGTGTGTGTGTGTGTTGGGGGGGGGGGGCTGTGAGGTGCAAATGAGACACGTTTTCGCATGTGCGTTTCTCTGTCTCCCTCACTCTCTCAACATCCTCCACTCTCACTCCATCTCTTCATGCCCCTCTCCTTTCTGGGGTCCATCATCTGGTCCATATGATCAGTGATCATATAGGAAATATGCTCACACTCTCTCTCTCTCTCTCTCTCTTTCTCTCTCTCTGTGTCTCACGCTTGCTCTCTCTCTTTCTCTGTCTCTCTCTCTATCTCTCTCTCTGTTTCTCTTTCTGTCTCTCTCTCTCCCTCTCTCTCTCTTTCTATGCCCTTTGTTGTTCTTGGGCAGTCTGTTTAAAAAATGAGACACACACACACGCACACACACACAGATAGAGTACACAAATGCAGCAGATGTTTAGCTGACTGCTCCAGTGTACCAGACGCCTGGTGACGCTAATGCCGGCTTTTTCCATCTGATCCGACATCTCATCACACGTCCTTCCCTTCATCCCAAACTCTCCCAATCCCACGTGCCAAGCCCTGCTGGTGCGCTTGTCTGCAATCTGCCCTTAAGATGGGATCTTCTTATCCAACAAGGATGCGGTTCCAGTTTGCCAGCTTTGGGTTTCTCATCTGCTCATGGGCACAGACAGGAGCAGTGGATGCACACACACACACACACACACACACGCAGCCTAGATACTTGGCCTGGGTTAGAGTACGGTTGGCCGACCAGTCAGGAATCCCTTGGCTAAAGATATAACATTCCCCCCAGGACTTGTGGAAGGCGCGTCTAAGCAGAGCAGCTGGAGACAGAGAGAGGCAGGCTTTAATTGGTTAAAAGGCAAGAGGCCTCCTAGGTGCTTAATGAAATGAAGGCTTCATTAGTGTTTATTAGTGAACAGAGAGGTGGTGCACATATGACTGTATTTGATCTTGACTTTTGGTGCTGTGCACGGTTCCCCTCCTCTCCCTCATTCACGCACATGCACACAAACACACAAACACACACACACACACATACACACACACACACCACTTAAATTCTATCTGATCGCTTGTAAAACCGAGCATTCAACTATCTCTGCATCACAGAGGCATATGGACCCAAACGAGCTTTGGTTTCCAGCCTAATTAGATGAGCTGGAACTAATCAAGCGTCCGTGTGCTAGTGGTATGTGGAAAGCTGCTCCTACCTGTACAAACAGCCAGTGACAGATTGTGGTTGAGCTTGTTGTATACTGTGGTTGATGCAGCATGGATAGATTGTCACGAATGACCTTGGAGGAGGTTTTGGGGACCACAGGTTAACCCTCACTACCCCCAGAGCTCTGGGATTGGCTGGTTTGACTGGATGTGATGGCCTTGGATTGGTCCACGCACAGTTGGATTGGTGGTGTGGGTTAAGGCATGTCCCTGAACCCTCGGCTTGTCTTTAGGTCCTGTCCTGTCTCACCTCCACTGTCTTTGGGTCCACTCCTGTCTCACCGCCACTGTCTTTGGGTCCACTCCTGTCTCAGTTTCACTGTCATCAGATCCTTTCTTGTCTGTCTTTAGGTCCTGAGCTGTCTCTTCATCCCTGTCATCAGTACAGTAATAACACTTACGCTCTAGAATAATTGCATTGTCTGCCTTCCTGCAGTTGGTTGTCATTGTGTGGCATATCCACAAATTTGATTACAGCAGCAGTGGAAAAGTTTGCGTGAACCAGGCCGAAGAAAACAGGGACAGGTCTTAGATTAAGAGAGAGAGAGAGAGAGTGAGTGCGTGTATGTGTGTGTAATTTTAAAGCAGAGCTATACCTCTCTACTCTCAAAGGCCCACCTTCCTCTCTAATGTGGAGGCACAGATGGAGGGAGAGATGGAGAGCAGTAAGAGAGAGAAAACGTGTGAGTGAAACATCATGAGCTGTGGACAGAGAAATAAAGAAAGAACATTTATATAACACTTGGAATATACCTGCGCTGTGGATTACGTGAGCGGGATTAGATGACAAAATGCTGTTGGTGTAATTTACAACATTACAATCTAATCCCTCTCTGAAGGGTTTTACAAAGAACAGGGCAGATGGCCTTACCGTTCCAATCATAGTTGTTCTCAAGAAAAATCTCTTGTTTACTGAAGAAATGATGTGTTTATGCAACTGTTATTTGTAGCTGCGTGTATGACTGTGTCATGTGACTTCATGGGGACTTCAGGTTTTATGAAGTCAGTGTAGTTATAGACAGAGACACTGCTTTATGAAGTATAATCAGTTTGGGAAATGTCAGGACAAAGGGTCATTGTTTGCTGTGCAGCTTGGCGATCTTTAAAACCAGACTATGACAGCTTTGACTTTGGATTTGTCCCTAATGTTCTCTCAACTCACAAGTCATTTTCCAGAATATTCTAATGAAACTGTACCTGAGTTTGGGTGAGCAAGGAAGTGGCTGTGGTCAGACATAGGGCTCCCTGGGGGCCCATGTCACCTTTTCTCTCTCTCTTTCTCTCTATTTTTAACTCTCTCTCTCTCTCTCTCTCTCTCTCTCTCTCTCTCTCTCTCCCTCTCTCTCTCCCTCCTTCTCTCTTTCTCTCTCTCTCTCTCTCCCTCTCTCTCTCTCTTTCTCTCTTTCTCTCTCTCTTTCTCTCTCTCTCTCCCTCCTTCTCTCTTTCTCTCTCTCCCCCCCCCCCCTCTCTCTCTCTCTCTCTCCTTCTCTCTCTCTTTCTCTCTCTCTCTCTCTCTCTGACTCATCTGTTTCTGACAACCGCCCCATTCAGTTGCATTTTTAATCATCTCTTTTACTGTTTTCTTTATGAAAAGTTCTTTTGATAATTGCAGTTTGTGGAATGACTGTTTAAAAGAAAGAAAATAAAACTTGTTTCAGCACTTGTTTCTCTGAACTATACTAAACGTTTTAGTGGACTGGGACAAAAAGACCCCTGGGCAGTCTGCCCTTGCTCCTACCCGTGGGTTATAATCGCCTTGGCAACCCGTGTCTCACTTCTCTGCGTGTGTTATGTCAAGAGTTTCTCTCTCTCTCTCTCTCTCTCTCTCTCTCTCTCTCTGGCTTTTTTTCTTGTTGTAGTGATGCTGTTTCATAATTGTGGTTAGTAGTTGGCTGTAAAGGTGCCAATGTGATGAGTTTTCCCATGTCATTTTCACATTTGTATGTGTGTGTGTGTGTGTGTGTGTGAGAACGTGCATGCACATGTGCTTGTGTGTGTGTTTGTGTGTGTGTGTGATATGCTTGCGTGAGTATGTGGTTTCTGTGTGTGTGTGTGTGTGTGTGTGTCTTACACTTTACTTCTGGTGCTTAAGGCCTGTGTCCTCTCTCCTCCGGGGTTCCAGCTTGTTCAGAGTGACTCCAATGGCAGTTAACGGCTTCATCACACGGGACTGTGTGGAAGTGCTAATGTATGAACCCAGAAATTTGAAACTGGGTTTGCCTGTTCATAAGGACATCCATTTTGATGCATTTTCTAATCTAATGACAACCCAGCTTGGTGCCTGTGCTTAAGCAAAAACAACTAATGTGCTAGCAAATGGTGCATAGAAAGAGAGAGAGAAGAGAGAGAGAGAGAGAGAGAGAGACAACTGTGTATTCCTTTTTGTTTTTTGTTTTTTGTTTCTTGTTTTCCAGAAAAGTGTTTGTGTTTGTGAATGTATGGTTTCTGTGGAAAAGACCAAAGCAGGGCTCGTGTTGTTAAGCGTCAGTGAGTTAGGCTAGATCTGTCTCTGACAGCTGTGTGCCTCCCCTATGCCCTCCACTGTCAGATTACAGCTTCCTGAATGACTCCAGGCCTATACACTGATAAAAAAAAAAAAAACTTCACTTTTAAGCTTTCGCTGTCGGGTGGGGGGTGGGGGGGGGTGGTGGTGAAGGCAGAGGAGTTGCATGGGCATTTCTCATTTTCCTCCATGTATATTTACATATAACTATCTATGTGTTGTGTGTGTGTGTCTGTGTGTGTGTGCCTGTGTCTGTGTGTGTGAGTCTGTGTGTGTGTGTGAATGTTTGTGAGTGAGGTCTGTGTGTGTGTGTGTGTGAGTGAGTCTGTGTGTGTGTGTGTGTTTGAATGCGAGTGTGTGTGTGTCTGTGAGTGAGGTCTGTGTGTGTGTGTGTGTGTGTGTGTGTGTGTGTGTCTGTTCTTTCAGACCCACTGGATTATATATAGCTCAGGTGTTTTGCAGCTTCGCATCCATGTTTTAGATCAAGCCTTCAGAACTACACACACACACACACACATACGCACTGCTCTGAGTAATACAGTCCTGCTCTGTCACAGTGGCTTACATGTCTTCAGAATTCCTCCTTTAGATTTTTTCCCCTTAATAAAAGCAGGATTAAGGTGAGCGACAGCTAATACTGCAATATAATATCCACGGTGCAGGGCTGGTCTGGCTGCCCATCACTCACAGGTTAGCCTAGAGCCAAAATGGAGCACAAGTATATCCTCTGCTGTCACACACCCTCCCCAGCGAAAACACCTCGGTACATCAAAGCGGTAACACAGTAGAACATACGGCTTTCCTGATCTTCCCCTCACAAAAACATCAGATTTTCTTTTCTCCGTGGAGACTCATACGTTGAATAAGCTTATTTTTTAGTAGAGATGTAAAGATTCAGGAATTTCCATTCATTCCAGCTATTTATAAATTCAGAAATTCCATTCATCCAAGCGGTGTAAAGATTCAAGATTTTCGCTTTATGTTCTGAATGGAAAAAGGAAAAAATAAGAAATGCAATGCTTGAAACCCAAAGTAAAAAAGCCTTGTCTTACAGAACCATCTGACTTTGCCTTGTGATCAAAGCTATCAGATATGCATGTCAGTCACTCTAAAGAGACTGAAATCTCTGATGTATTCTGTGTGCTTTGAGATGCTTCCATCGGGAGACTCCATCGCATTGTTTTATGGTATGTTCTCTCATTCGTCAGAACCAGGGATCTGAGGAAACCAGGTTAAGGCCACCATAGACAGCTGCTTTCTCCTGGCTCCAGATTAAGAGTCGTTTATTTGAAAAAGGCATTCAGTCGTCTCAGAGAGAACGGTGTAAACATCTTAGAAGAGTCTGTCTTTAGCTTAGCAGTTAGCACATTTTAGCTTAGCGGTTAGCACACCTATTTAGTCACAAAGCCTCCTCAGGCGTCTATAGTTCTGAAGTGTACATCTTTAATCCCCCCCCCCCCCCCCCCCCCTCTCTCTCTCTCTCTCTCTCTCTCTCTCTCTCATTCACTCTCTCTCTCTCTCTCACTCTCTCTCTCTCTCTCACTCACTCACTCACTCACTCAGTTGTTCCCAGATTTCTGTCTATGCCACAGATTAAACGGCTGCAATATCCAAGTAGCACATCTATCATCTATGTATGAGAGGTTGATGAGACTGAGAAGACAGTATCTGTAACTGTAATCTACAGCTGGGTGTGAGACTGTGTGTAAACTGCCAGAGAGTGGGCTGTATGTAATAGCGCACTGAATACTTTAACTGATCCGAGTATAGCACTGCCACAAAGTTCGCCTCACAATCACAATGTATCCAACAGGACCAGATGATGTGAGAGATGCCAAATAGTGGGTAACACAGTTTGAAAGTTTGTTACAAAGTATATTGGTGATAAAGTATATTCTTAGTTCACTAAGGTCTGGAAAATGTCCTGTTTAAGTCAGGCACAATCAGGCACAGTGGAAATCTAATACAGGAGCAGCAGAGGTTAGGGAAATGCTCCATAGCAGGTACTTCTGTATGGTCGACTGACTGGATAGAGGTGGATTCATTCTAACAGCCTGAGGTGAGGTCTCTCTCTCATTCTCTCTTTCTCTCCCTCTCTCTTTCTCTCCCTCTCTCTCTCTCTCTCTCTCTCTCTCTCTCTCTCCCTCTCTCTTTCTCTTTCTCTCTCTCTCCCTCTCTCTTTCTCTCTCTCTCTTCCTCTGTCTTTCTCCCTCTCTCTCCCACTCTCCCTCTCTCTTTCTCTCTCTCTCTCTCTCTCTCCCTCTCTCGTTCTCCCTCTCTCTTTCTCTCTCTCTCTCTCTCTCTCTCTCTCTCTCTCTCTCTCTCTCCCTCTCTCTTTCTCTTTCTCTTTCTCTCTCTCTCCCTCTCTCTTTCTCTCTCTCTCTTCCTCTGTCTTTCTCCCTCTCTCTCCCACTCTCCCTCTCTCTTTCTCTCTCTCTCTCTCTCTCGTTCTCCCTCTCTCTCTCTCTCTCTCTCTCTCTCTCGCCATAAACTGTGAGCACATGCGGCTGCCTCCCCTCATTTCGGCAGGCAGCACTAAAAACCCGTGACAGCTTGTATGGGTCCCTGGCAGATTATGTTGTCTTTTTTTTTCTTCTTCTTTTTTTTTTTCTCGCTCTCTCTTCTTTGAGAGCAATATCTTATTTCACCATTCTCTCTGTTGTTGGTTTTGGGTTTTTTTTCCCTCATTTTTGGAAAGGGTTAGCACTCCCTCTCCCTGTCTGCTTAAGCCATTTTCGGTAGAATAAAATCACTATGGCAACAGGGTTTTTGTGTCTGTGTGTGTCTCTGTGGGTGTTGAGTCTTAGTAGGGGTAGAAGGGTACCCTGGTAGACCAGGGTGGTGGTAGTTTTGTAGTTTTTTTTTTTTGTTTGTTTGTTTTAGAATGCACCCACCCACACCCTGGCTCCTCAGGAGGTGGTAGCGACTATCAGGTCTGCCTGAGCTAGCGAGGGGGAGGGGGGGGGGTCGCTGTAATTCTACCAGCAGGTTCTCCCCCCTCTCTCTTTTGAACATAAAGAGAGTCTGGTTCTGGATGTGGGTCTGATCGGCCTGCCTGCACCTCCTTCCCCACTCCTCCTGCTCTGTAGGTTTGACAGATGTGAGGAGGCAGTGCAGAGGGAGAGAGAGAGCCAGGGAGTTGTAGAGTTTGTTGAAGCCCTGGGTCTGGGTCTTTGATGTCACTGGCCCTGTTGTTGTGGATGCCACCCACCCCACTGGTGCAAATGGCCAACTGGACCGGCGTGAAACATGGATGGATTTCACTAACCCCGTCAGCTCTGTGTCTCCACAGGGCTCCAGTTTGGTCATCAGGCCAAAAAAGCACATGTACACAAGTCGTCATTCACACCAACAGACCGGAATGAAGTCCACCTGCCGAAAAAGCTAGCGCTGAAGCTCGGCCCAAGCCTGCCCAAACAGGTTTACCGAGCCATGAGGGCACAGCTGCACTGTTTTTTGGGAGGGGGTCTCTTTGTGTTAACTGAAGATGGGCAATCTCATTTTTTTCCTCCTCTCTTCTGCATTTCTTTGGAAACTCCCCAAAAATGTCCTTAATCCTGTCTTGGCGAGGGGTCTTTTTACCTCTCATAAAGTCTTATCTTTTGCATCCTGTGAATCTCTGTAAGTTCCGGAAAAGGACACATAAGATTTCTTAAGCATTACACCCGCTGGCTTTTCATCTCACGGATTCCTTCAGCCTTGTGACTAATGAGTATCTACCGCCAAGGTCACCCTTCGCTCACAAGGTCAAAGAGTAGCCCAGTCCCAGTGCCTGGATTACCAAAGGAGATTTAACCATTTAATCTCCTGTTGTTTAAATAATTCAACAGGCACCCAGAGATTAGAGATGCCTGGATTAACACTCTCCATGGCAATGAGAGGAGGGGTTTTTAGAATGACCACCCCAGCGATCCTCATATGAGGGTAATCTGTCTGAGATTATCTCTGTTACAAAGACAGACTGTTTAATGCATTCCTTGCTAATCCCAGCCATGTGGATGGATTAACATGACTTGTCTGGGTGGTGTGGTTGCTGTACTCATACACGTAGCCATGGAAATGACAAACTCAGTTAAACAAAGGGTCGGATCAAGTAAATCAAATCAAAGTTGTTTTTTTATTAGTCTACATTCATCATCACAACTCAGACATGACATGTAATTCCCATTCACGTAAATACGATCCAGCAAATACAAAACAATACAAATAGATCAACTGATAATGGAACATTTTGGACAGCACCATCTGGAAAAGTAGCCCTGTTATTAGTACAGAAACTGGGTTTGGAAAAGTAGCCCTGTTATTAGTACAGAAGCTTGGTTTGGAAAAATAGCCCTGTTGTTAGTACAGAAGCTTGGTTTGGAAAAGTAGCCCTGTTGTTCGTACAGAAGCTGGGTGTGAGTTTTTCATTGTAATGCAGTTCTGATGAAGGCCCAGTATGTTTCTGATAACAGTTTTGATTTTGCTAATAAGAATGAAGGTTATTCCCTGGACAGATAAACATAGGTTTATACCAGAAAGCTGCCTTTATAATCAAGCTGACTAGTTTTTGAGTAAATTTGTAATCATGTAGCTGTGAGTAGTAATGGCAGGTTTTGTGTGGAGTGCTATAGTAAAGGGTTTTTTGCTCTTACAGTTGGTTTGTCCCCCCCACCCCCCGCCCCCCCTGAGTTTCTCGTGGTGTTGATTTGGGAAGCAGGAGAAGGATGGAGGAGGTGGTAGTGTTTACGGGCTTCTTTCCATCATCTCCACTGTTACTGGCAGTTGATGGAGGACAGATTGTCCCCCCCCTCTCCCCCTCGTTGTAGTCATTGCGCAAATGGCAGTCCCTAGGAAGCCCTCCCCCCTACTAATGTGGCTCACACATAGCCTAAAAAGTATGGAGGAAAGACAAAATGCATGCACAAAGAGTTTGGTTTTGGACATAGCCTTGAGAAAAAATGTTTTCTGTTGATTTCGATGCTTCCTGGATGCCCACGCCCTAATGCATGTAGTTTTGCTTTGATATCTGCATGCGAACATGGCGTTGATTCAGTGTCAAAAATCATGCACACATATGTTTAACATCAAATATATGCGTTTTCTGCATCCTGCATCCTGTGTCCTGCACATGAATTTAAACCCATGAGCACAATTTTTTTTTAGTTTGTTAGTGCTTGCATGCCCTAACCATCTCTGGTCTTACTCTTCATTTTGGTGATTGCACACTCGCACTTACCTTCACATCTGTCCTCTCTCTCTCTCTCTCTCTCTCTCTCTCTCTCTCTCTCTCTCTCTCTCTCTCCCTCTCTCTCTCTCTCTCTCTCTCTCTCTCTCTCTCTCTCCCTCTCTCTCTCTCTCTCTCTCTCTCTCTCTCTCATGCTTCTGCTTGATAAAATGCTTGCCCAGCCTCGTTCAGATATCTTACACTTTGATATTACTGTCAAATATCCCTCTAATCAGAGCGCCAACAATGGACTGATAAATAGGCAATGAGTTACCTTATTCCATTCAATTCTGGCCTTAACGATTCATAAAAACTCTGTGGACGGAGTGAAAATAAATCTAAATCAAGGCTTTGTGCCTGTGTGTGTGTGTGTGTGTGTGTGTGTGTGTGTGTCAGTGTTTCCCTGCCTCCTCACCGTAGCAAGCACTCGCTGAGTGTAGAACAGGAGTCCTTGAGAGGAAATATCCATACATTCAGTTGTGACACTAAATGAGCTTCATACACACACTGGAGGCTTCAGATTGTAAGGCTTCTCCATTCGGTCCATTGTTAAACAGCCTCTTTGGGGCTTTCTGGGGCCCCAGACCATTTGCCTCTATTCTTTGAATGTAAGGCTTTAATTGAGAAATTGAGATATTAATTAGTTTAAGTGGGCATTTGTTTTCTGTTCCTAGCATTAATCAGATGCTGATTAAAACCTTGTGAAGAATAGTGTGTCTTTTCAGTATTAATCGTAGGTCTCTGTTCTTTTATTTATGCTTCTGACTATTAAGTAGGATTGAGGACGTGGACATGGACAATTAGATCACTTGCAGTTTGTAATCCACATTGGGGCGGATGTTGAGGAGACTGTTGAAAGAGTTGTCTGATAAAGGGAAGACCAGAAAAAAGAAACAGCCAAACAGGGACTCTGTATATCATCTTGCCGTCATGAAGAACTTTCTGTCGCTATTATATCTGCCTGCCATCAGGGGCTGTTTTGATGATTTAATGAGTATTTATCCAATCAGCTACAAACGCTGGCCATCCTTTACATCCTGTTTAGCGATGCTGTTCGTCTCTGATGTTGCCATGGGACCAGGAGTGGCGGAAAGCCACAAATCTGTCTTTTGTTGATTCTCCAGTCAAGGTTTTAAACCAGTCTCTCCAGTCTCGTGGGGAGAATTCTCAGGTGGGCTTTGAAGTCAATGTCTGTGTTCAGGCAGAGCTGTGTTCAGGCAGAGCTGTGTGCAGACACACTCTCCCCAAGGTCTCTCTCAACCTGCTCTCTGACTGACAACCAAAGAAGCCCAAACTCCACGTGTGCCTTTTTCAAAGAGCAAACCAAAAAAAAAAAAAAAAAAACACCGCTCAAATACAAAGACAAATGAAAAGTAGTGCTGAAATACAAAGACAAATAAAAAAAAAAATTGCGCTAAATTACAAAGAGAAATAGACATGCCTCTCAGGCCAAGCGGTGATACTGGGTGCACGGTATACAGTTTCCCCTGTGCGTCTCTCAAATCCCTGGTGTTTGACCTCTCCCTCAGGCCAACACTGTTTTTGGAGAGAGAAAATACAGAGAGCGGGGGAAAAGGCGCTGCTCAGTTCGTGAAAAGTGCCCCCCCCCCCACCCCCCAGCGCAAAATAAACTCAGAAATGAGATACACGAGTGTTCAAAGGGGCTGCGGAGAAACTCTATTGATCGACATCCTGCACAATTGAGTGGAAGGAACACGGGCATCTGGGCCCGGCTAGCGTAGCTGATCTTAGCCTAGCGCTTGCGTTTTCTGTGCTTTTGGGGAGCGATCAATAAGCTATTAGCAACCAAATGAGCTGCTCCCGGAGCGTTCAGGCTTTTCAGTGTGTGACCTCTGCGGCTCCGTCTTCCGCCCGACTCCTGTTGGTTAAGTTTCTTATCTCTGAGTCTTTTTTTTTGAGGTCCACCTGGACGGCCGGGCCGCGTCTGTAAAAAGCCCGACCTTTCTCGGCGACACGCCGCTGCACAGCGTTTTGCAAACATGGCAGCGAGTCGTGAAATGAGATTTCGCCACTATCATTGTTCGCCTGCCCGGCCGTCATTTAAAGAATACCTTCCCAACCCCTCCCCCCCCTCCCCACCCCAGCCCCCGGTGCCTACCTATGCTATTTCCTACACTCTGGAGGACCTAGATCAATAAAGCCAGCCAGATGAGCTACAGAAAGCTGATAAAGGAAATATGAAGCAATTAAAACAGGGGGGGGGATGCTAACGGAGTGTAAGCGGTTAAGGGTTTAACTAAGTGAATGGAGTGAGCTGTGATTAGCTTAGCAAAAAACTCTGTTTACATAAGTGTCCCAGGAAGTCTTTGATCTTGTAATGTGCTCTGAAGGGGAACAGCATATGAGAATTCATTATTTTTTTTCTCTTTCTTTTTTTCCTCCTCCCTTGTGGGGACTTTTGCTTTATTTGACATTGTGTACCAGCAGCGCTGTGTGAGATACTGAGCTAATCTTTTCCATCCTCACAAAGCATCGATTTAACTGGTTTCAATGGTGTAGCCTAAATAAAATGGCGGGAACCTGCCAGATCTCTCTTTGGGATCAACTCCACTGTCAACAATCAGATCAGTGGGTAACATGTATTGTCCTGCCTGTCCCATTTACTAATTAAAAAGCAAAGAGAGAATCTCTGCTTTCTCGTGAGACCGGTCGTCCATCAATACAGGCAGCCTTTCACACTCACTTGCATTGAAGTTTTCAAATCAGTTATGGCCAGTGCTTTGATGTTATGATTTAAGGTACCTGAGATCATAAATAATATATTGGGCAGTCAAATAAAATCTTTGATTTGTGAACAATGTAAGTCTTTCAAGTAAAGAAAATAAAAAAAAAAAATCAATGTTTTTCGATCATTGCATCAGATCATTATTAGAGTTCTCTGAAAAATCTGTGAAGGATAAAAGAGCAAAAATATATATAAAAAAAAAAAGAAATTTTTTTTTGGATTATTTAACACGGCACCCCCTGTAGTCTAGATTTGCCAAAGGCCATGTTTGACTTCAAAGCAGAGCCTGTCAGTCTTGAGGGGCACTGACGGATGTCTGTGATTGTAAGCTGATCAAAGGCACACATTTCAGAGAGAGGAGTCAGAAATTGGCAAATTGTCTCATCAGATGGTTCATTATTTTGCCAAAGTTATTGTTGTGAGTGTTGTTTGAATGTTCATGTGAAAAATACTTGGAGGACAAAATATAGTTTTGTGTGTGTCTAAATATAAGCCTGCTATAAAACTGTACATGTTTCCATATACAAACATATGTTTAAACAGAAGTCTGTGTGTGTGTGTGTGTGTGTGTGTGTGTGTGTGTGAACTCTCCTGCCAGCATGTGGTCCTCATAGCTCTCCATCTCTCAGATCTCTCTGCCCTCTGTCCTTGTCCTCTGGCTGCAGGGGCCAGGGGCACAGGCACTGGAGGGGTTGGCACCAGGCTGGTACTGGGGTCCAGTGTGCCACCATGCCAGCCTTATCTCTATAGTGAATGTCTAACCTATGAGGATCGGTAAAGGATCATACACAGACTGAGATTTCGTATCTGAGACGCACACAAAACAAAGCTTTTTTTCACCTTTTCATGTTTATCTGTTTGTTTATTAATTTTTTGCCTTTTGTTTATTGTTTTGTTTATTTTTTTATTTATGTTTATTTTTCCATTTAGACAAACAATGTGCACATGTAACTCTGTGTGACACCAGGTGACATTTTTAGCAAATGAAATGCCCTGTCTTTGTGTGTAGTGGAATGTGTGTGTCAGGTGTGACCCAGCATCGCCACAGGACCTGAATGTTTATGGTTAAACAATGAAGGAAAATACATAGTCCAATGTGGATATTTAAATGGGGTCAGGCTGTGGGAGTCCTGTTTCCATAGATACACAGTGCATATTAATCTTGTGATAATGAGGTCATTAGAGAGTTAAATAAGATATTTACCAACCAATAAACATGGTGTTTACCGGCCGTAATAGCTTCATGTGTTTTCTATAGAGGAACCTCCATGTGAAGTATAAGTGTATGAGATTATCTGAAACATATAAAATATCATTTGGACACTTGACTCATGTCTTCTGCGGCTTCTATTGAGAAATGAGTGTAAGGTATGTGCTGTGAGAATCATCCCTGTCCTCACCCGCTCCATGACTCAGTGAGACCATGTGTCCCTAACAATGTCCTACCTGCTCCATGCCTAGACTCAGTGAGACCATGTGTCCCTAACAATCTCCTACCTGCTCCATGCCTAGACTCAGTGAGACCATGTGTCCCTAACAATGTCCTACCTGCTCCATGCCTAGACTCAGTGAGACCGCGTGTCCCTAACAATGTCCTACCTGCTCCATGCCTAGACTCAGTGAGACCATGTGTCCCTAACAATCTCCTACCTGCTCCATGCCTAGACTCAGTGAGACCGTGTGTCCCTAACAATGTCCTACCTGCTCCATGCCTAGACTCAGTGAGACCGCGTGTCCCTAACAATGTCCTACCTGCTCCATGCCTAGACTCAGTGAGACCGTGTGTCCCTAACAATGTCCTACCTGTGGTGGAAGGTGTGGTCGAGAGAGAGAGAGAGAGAGAGAGTTAAGCTGAGAGGAAGAAGGGAGATGAAATGAAACACCTGATAAATATTAAATCCATGGCAATCACACAGTGCATGTCCTCAAACCAAAAAAAAAAAAAAAACTCCAAAGAACTCACATGAATAATACACTGAAGCACCTTTAAAAAAAAAAAAAAAAAAAAAAAAAGTCTTCCAGCACAGTGCAGCACTGGCTAAGTGGGTTAAGGGCTCCACGTGAGGGCAGGTTGGCATCCCACACACTGTGTGTTGGCATTGTACAGGAGGGCAGTTTGTCCTGCACTCCGTCCTTCCTCTGAATCCCAGAGCTGCGCCCTTGAGCAAATCGCCAAATCTCCGATTTCTCCTGGGGTGTGAGAGCATGGTACCCTGATGTCCCCCCCCATCCTCTTCCTCATCCTCCATCCTCACCGCAGCACAACGGAGCATGGACTTTACCTGACGGTCCTGCTGTAGTTCGATAAAACGACTAAAGAAAAACAAAACAAGCAAACAAGCAAAGAACCCCCCGCCCCCAATAATCCTGTGGTGTTTTTCATCTGAAAATATCATTCAGTGTTTTTCTCAGGCAAAGACCTACCATCCCTGTTGTCTGTTTACGCATCCTCAGCTTGACTTCAAAGAACTTAATATCTCTCTGACCAGGTAAACAGTGAAGAGTTGGGTCGGTGGGTTTACTCGACTCATATTTTCAGATAGTGTCGATTTTTTGAACTCCTCTCTCTCTCGTTGTGCTCTGGGTCTGTCTGCTGAGAAATGTGGAGTCCAGACAATGACTTGAGGTACTGGAGAGACCGATGTGTGTTAGGGAGAGGGCTGTGTTAGGGAAGAGTTGTTGGGTATGCAGACATGCCAAACGGATAGTGGGGGGGGGGGGTAGTTGGTGTAACAAATGCTCGTGTTGGGCAGTGGAGAAACAGGGGTGTCATGGGGGTGGTTAGCGGCATGGTCCTGGCCCTCTCTGGTCATTACAGATCCACTGGCATCCATCTCCCCCCTCCCCCCTCACCTCCGTCCAAAAGTTCCCCATCTGGCTCCTGCAATCTGGTCGCTCAGGAATCTCCAAGTGCAGTTAGCGAAATAAATCCAGGCCTGTTCCACAAGAGCTAAGGTTAGCTCGCTGAAGAAAAAAAACCCCCAAAAACACCGGCTCCAGTGTAGCTCTCCAGAGTTTACCGCCTCTGTGGCACACAGTGTTCAGGAGAAGTGTTTTACCACAGTCAGTGGTCTTGGTCTTTATCCTGGGTCAGTCCGTTTGATTCTGGGACTTCGGCATGTTACTGGAAGAATTTTAGACATGTGTTCTGATCTGGGGTCAGTGGTACATGTAAGAAACCTCAATAGCAATCTTAGATAAGCTGGTCTCTTTTGTGAAAATGCCATTGAGAACAGTGGTGTTTGTTTTTGAGGAAGAATTCTAGTGTTTCCAATTATGTTAATGTGCTACATGCAGAGAGATTTGACCAAAGGCCTTGGCTCTCTCTTTTATACCACAGTTAAGTCCAACTGGAGGGGTTTGAGACACATGCTCTGATCTGGGGTCAGTGTCTGACTCACAGTTAAAAAACAGGATCAGTGCCCTATTGTGTGTGTGTGTGTGTGAGAGAGAGAGAGAGAAGTCCCGGACTGATCTCTGCCCTTAATATCTCTCTCTCTCTCCACCCTTCTTTTCTCGCGTCTCTCCTGACGTTTCCATGGTGATAGAATAGCCTCTGTTGCACCCTGTGGGAATGTTACAATGCACTTCTCATCCAGCTTGTGACTGTGTATTAATGGCTACTCAAATCAACACTCGCGCACACACACACACACACACACACACACACACACACCTACCTACACAATTGTGATAATAAGCATTGGGAGACTATGGTAGATCTACCTAAACCCTCGGAGAAAGTCTTGGTTCACTTTTTTTTTTTTTTTGCCTAACTGGCTTTGCCTTGGAACATGAAGAGGGTTTTGTCAGCTGGGAGATGAATGGCATGATCACAGGAGTGACACAGCATACCAATGTCTCTCTTTATTTCTCCCTCTCTCTCTCTCCCTCTCATTAGCACCGTTAGAAACCTGAAAACCCCCTCAATCTCTACCAAATCGAACTTCAAAGTTTCAAAGTTCATCTTTAAATCTGGGATTAATGCAAGCGTCTAGTTTCAATAATAATCCAAGCCCCGCATGAAGCTTAATCGCTTTACCAGAGCAGACAAAACAGGAGTTATGAAATATTTATTAGGCTAATTAACACACAGGACTTTAGAGCTTTTAGAAAATGCTTTGGTGTGTAGTTTGTCGATAAGGAACTATCAGGAATATATGTTTGTTTCTGGCTTTATAGCCTAACCCAAGTTTGTTATGTGCTATGTCTAGAGGGTTGAGGAGAATAGTGCATAGGTTTGTTTGTTTGTTTGTTTTAATCAAATAAAGCTGTTGTTCTGTGTGGGAGCTGAAATAGTTTATGAGAAAAGAGACAGAGATCATAAAAAAAAGTTCATTTAACTCATTCGTATTCTCCTCCTCATCCAGCCTCCTAGTTTTGGCTAATGTGCTGCTAGTCAGTGGGAAATGAGTTTTCGTTATTGTTGGCTTCGCTCACAGACAATCCTCTTTTGTATAAACTACATTTCCCAGCTTCATTGAAGTGTAATGAGATGATTTGTCCAGCCCTGCATGAGGGAAGCTTTTTGCCCAGTCCCAGTCTCTGCCTTTCACACACTCTCATCTCTGAATGGACCTCACCATCATTGCTAATGCTTTTCTAAAGTACAAACCTGCCTCGCGGGCACTTTTTAACAGCTCCCTGTGTTTTGGAGAAAGTTCTGGGTTATTGAATGAGTGAACATGTTAGGTGAACAGAGAACTGTGCTCTGAGAAGCAGAGAGAGAGAAAGAGAGAAGGAGGGGGGTGTTTAAAAGTTGTTCCTCTTGGCTCAGAGGTTTAAGGTTTGTTTTTTTTGTTTTTTTAGAGGAGTGTAGAGTCCCTGTCCTGCTGTGCTTTCACTCTGACGGATGAAATGAGAGCCCAAGGCAGCAAACACCCAAACGCTGCTTGAGTCCAGGACAAAGAAACTCTCCTAAAACTTACTTCTTATTTTTCCCCTTATGAAATAAAGATATAGCATTAGCATTTAGCTCCAGAATGAGCCTCGTACTGGGGGTCCTGTGGGACTGGTAGAAAAGACAAGCATTAAAAAAACATCTTTCTTTTTGGTACTAAGTTGATGAGTCTGTGACAGCCTTCATGTGATTTTTTATGAAATGACTGGTATCAAACGTGAGGAGTTTACCACAGGAGACTGAATTCCTCAGGGAGAAAACAGACTCACATACTTCTCCCTGTCCTGCCAATCAGACATGCAGTATGGAGGGTCTATGCTGCCCCAGTACTGGACTCTATAAACTGTGTAGAATGTGTATTTTGTAGAGAAACCTGCCACTTTAGCGTTGTATGACATATGCAGTGATTATATGTGAGCTAAGGTATAAAGAATTCTTTGGAAGTGCAATATGAACTTTATGTGTTTTACTCCAGTTCTAATTGAGCAGTGCAAGCACTACATGTTCCTTTTGGATTCAGGGGCTCTTACACACGACACATGACAAGCTGTTACATTAGAGCTTGAAGCTATTACTAGAAACTATAACATGTTTTATTTTAGACTTAGGGGATCTCTCACATGAATGCAGGGCAAGTAGTCTGAACTAGTCTCTCATTGTGTTTCTCCTGCAGAGGAAGAGACAGAGTCTTCTGTGTTCGCCAGTGAGTGTGTGTGTGTGTGTTTTGTCTGTGTGTGTGAGTGAGGTGTCTAACTGAGGGGGAGGTTCGTGGAGCCTGTAGCCAGTGTAAGGGACACAGGGAAGAGCATTAATCTTTGGCTTTAGGCCTATAGTTGTCACTGGGTCTCCCAGGGGTCTGTGGAGCCCAAACACAAAGGAGCCGTGAACAAAGGCGCTGTGTTCAGCCGTGCAAATTCGGACCTGATCAATGAGAACTTCATCGATGCCCTTTCACATTTTTGTCCCCTCGCTTCCTCTTTTCATCTATCCTTCTTTTCTCTCCTTCCTCCCCTTATTTGTGTTTCACACGCTTCTCTCTCTCTCTCTCTCTCTCTCTCTCTGTTTCTCTCTGTCTTACTTTTCTTGTGGGCCTCTGTCTGCCCTTGCTGTGTTTTACTCTCTCTCTGACCTTTCAGACACACATCCATCTCTCCTCTCCTTCAGCTCCTATTAAACTTTTACTGTCCCACCCCCCCCCCCCCCCCCACTATTCTCCCCTGTCCTTCCTTCAGTTTTTTCTCTTGTCCTTACTTTCTGTCGGCTTGCTTACCAAACTATTCTTTCTCCCTTTCTCTCTCTCTCTCTCTCTCTCTCTCAGAGAAATGCATTTCTTAGGAACGACAAAAATGTTTGACCTTGAAATGTCCATCAGAAAGCGTTCTGTGTGTTCAGAGAGTGTAAGCGTTGTGCTGTCTGGTGTTCTCTCACTGAATTAAGAAAGCGTGCTCTCAAAGGGCCGGCCTTAACACAGAGTGCTCTAAAAAACCTGAGAAGGATTGAGGGAAAGGACTGAAGGAGCCAAGGTTAGAGTTCTTACAGAACTGTACCCTGGGGAGGGTGGGCAGGGCCTGAGCAGGTCTGAGTCTAGGTACTGGTTCACAGCACAGAGGTGTCCTACATCTGGACCTCAGTGGTAAGAGGCCAGTTCATTGGTTCCCGGGGCAGCAGTGGGTGGGGTTATCTGTGGGTTGTGTTTATGAAGTTGTGTCGCCTTGTGTGGTAGTGGGTGTTGTCATTTAAAACACTTCCACTGTTCACCATGCATAGTGGGGAAAGTGTGGAGAAGACTGGAAATTGGGAAGAAAAAAAAATGAAATATGTTCAAATAAAAGTAACTGATTAGCTATTTAATCAAAATTTCAGGGTAAGAAAAACTTGGAAAACATTTTGTTTGTTTGTTTTTGAACTCTACTGGAGCAAACATCCTTTACTTTTTTGCTGATAAGACCTCATTGTCAGTCAGCGTTTTCGGGGGGGGCTGGCTTGGCTCCTGGCGGCGGGCCGACGGCTGGGCAGTTAGATGAGTCCCACTCCTCTGCTCCCATTCACAGGAGAATGGACTGATTCAGCACCTGGTCTGTCCCGCTGACCAGGGAGAACCTTTTTTCACCTCCTTCATTCAAATTCCTGCTCTGCTCTAGACACTTATCACTCTTTCGTTTTTCTCTCTTATTTCCTCTGCCTTAATGGAAATAAAAACCTCTGAAATGTAATTTCTCCTCTGCTCTCCTTTCCTCTCCTCTTCTCTCACCTCCCTCTTTCATCCCCCTCATCCCTTCTTTTTCCTCCCCTCCACTTCCCAGGCAGACCCTCTCTCTCTCTCTCTCTCTCTCTCTCTCTCTCCCTCTCTCTCTCTCTCTCTCTCTCTGGTCCAGAGGAAGGCAGATCCTCTGAGCTGTAGAGTAGAGTAATGTTCTCTCTTAAAGCCAATTATCTCCCCAGTGCCTGGGATTACTCACTCTTTCATTAAATCAAAATTCCATTTCTCATCTGCCTGTTTTTTCCCTAGCTTTCCCTCCCCCCCCTTGCGGATCACTCAGTAATACAATTAAGATCCATAAGCCGCCGCTGAAATAAAGGCTGAGGACAGGGATTTTTTTTTTTGTCTGGGATGGGTCAGGGTAGCTGTGGGGTTTTTTTTTTCTGGACCGATGGGATAATGTAAATGTGTCAGCCCCCCCACCTCATGTCAGGACCCCCCCAGAGATTGTGAGAGAGTGTGTTTGTGTGTATGAGAAAGTGTGTGGATGTGTGTGTGCATGTGCCTACAGGTGCGTGCGTGTGCGTGCGCGTGTGCGTGTGCGTGTGTGTGTGGTATCAGGGTTATAGTAGTAGAAGGTCACTGACTTTGGACACTGCTATCTGTAATGTGAAATACATTGGGTATAAAACCATCAGATCTGCATCCTGTAAGGTCAAATGTAGGTCTCTAACAGCACACATTCTCACACACAACTAGTTGTTAAGGGGCTCAGACCTCAGCACACATGCGTTGTGATATATTTTACACATGGATAATCTTGAGGAGCTGCTTATTGCTTTGTTATACCAAACTCTGAGTGAACACTGTTATTTAATAACCACTCTGCTGAATGTCATGTCAAAATTCACATCAAAATGTAGGTGTGTCTGTCTCAGAAGCAGTTTTACGTATTTGGCAGTGTGTGTGTGTGTGTGTGTGTGTGTGTGTGTGTGTGTGTGTGAATACTGTAGAGTTTTACTAACATGTTAAAAAGATGCTGTACACTTCTCTGCCCTTCCACAGTGCAGCTCATTTTTTAACAAGCCTTGACTCACTTCATTTGCACAGAGAGAGAGAGAGAGCACACTGATGTGGCTATACTCTGCATGGGAAAATTGAAGTTGAGTATTTTTCACTGTTTATTATTAAGTATTTTTAGTCATATTAAAATGTTGTTTTGACATTAACTGGATACAAGTCTGTTTGATTAGGGGAATAAACAACTGATTTGTCTGTAACTGGAATGTTTATGCATGCATGTGCGTATGTACCTTTGTGTGTGTGCGTGTGTGTGCGTGTGCGTGCGTGCGTGCGTGTGCGTGCGTGTGCGTGCGTGTGTGTGTGTGTGTGTGTGTGTGTGTGTGCGTGTGTGTGCGTGTGTGTGCGCGCGCATGCATGTGTGTGTGTGTACGTGCTTGTGCACGCATGTGTGTGTGTGTGTATTGAGAACACAGGCGAAGCTGCAGTAGGCGATGAGAAGTGCCTTATTAGGGCAGAAATGAAACGTATGGGCACATAAACAGAGAGTATAATGTGATATTGGTTTTAGTGGATTGTGTTTGAGCAGACAGAGTTAATGTGTGGACTGAGGGTATCTGTGTTCTCTGTAAGATTCAGTAGACACACTCTGATCGAAAAAACCACAGGGGCCCAGAGACTTATCACAAGAGTACACACACTCACAAAAGCAAAGCATTCTCCTTTCTCTTGGAGAAGTTTTATTTGCTTAGCTTTTGAAATA
>NC_044508.1:19711797-19716797 GCF_902362185.1 Chanos chanos | reverse complement strand
TCTGATTAAAATGCAGCCGGCATCAAACCCCAGCTGGAGGAGAGAGAGTGTGTGTGGCAGAGATGTTTGTTTGATTTTTGTAATTGTTTAACAGTGTTGTCCTGTCTATGAGTAACTGAGGACAGTGAGAGTTCTTCAGACAGGGCAGTGTGGGTTCTTTTGACAGGACAGTGAGAGGTCTTTGGACAGGACATTGTGCATTCTTCGGACAGGGCAGTGAGAGTTCTTTGTGAAAACTTACCACTGAACATGGTAACACCTCTGTGAGGATAAGCATGGGAGGGTGGGTGTGTTTCCCAGGGTTTCTTTTCTGTCTTCATCCATACTGAACCATGAAGCCTCTGATGGGCTGTTTGCATTGGCAGACATCTTATGTAGAGGCAGCGTTTGTTTTCACACGGGTCCCTCTCCACGCCCTGTGACTCCACCGGCTCCCTGCCCATCTTCCCCAGGCTGGCTCATGTCCAGGGTCTCAGTGCTGTCATATCAGGCCTGGGTGCTTTCCTGCTGTTTCATAATTTTTCACTGAATAAAACAGGACAAACATGAGCCCCCCCCCCCCCCCCCCCCCAAACAAAAAAAAAAATCTTTGCTCACAGCCAAAAAAAAAAATCTTTGGGGATCTGTGTCTCACAGGGAACCCCCCCCACACACACACACACACACACAGCCCCGGGACCATGTTTACCCCCACGTCAGCCGACGTGAAGCGGGGAGAAAGAGAAGTCACGGAGACCAGGGAGGTGTGTGACATGCTGACAGCACCCCTTCTTTTTTGTTTTTTTGGGGGGTTTTTTTTGGGGGGGGGGGGGGGGGGGGGTTGGGGCAAGGGGGTCTCATTTGTATTCTGAGGCCAGGGGTAACCGTGGATACGCCGAAGAAGCTTGAAAACACTCAGCTAGAGGAAGTGAGAAGGGACTGGCGTCCATCCAGCGTGCTGGTCTACCCACAGTGTTTAAATCTCCACACAATGAGAGGTAACTCACGGTCAAGCTGCTGGAGACCAAAAAGAGAGGGAGAACAGGCAAATAGGGTTTTTTTTTTCTTCTTTAAAAAAAAAAAAAGATAAATGTTTATATTTATCGGCAACTTTGTAATGACGGTCCTGTTGGAGCTCATTCAGAGTTCATGTGAGTGAACTTGACCCTAGACTGTGTAGATCAGCATGATCTTAACACACACACACACACACACACACACACACACACACACACACACACACACACTGAAGATGCCAGAGCTATGGATCACTTTTAAAGCTGTTCCACTACACATTCCAAACTTCCTCCTTAAGAGTCTCTCTACAACCCCCAAAGCCCACCCCCCACCCACCAAATAATATAACACATAAAAGCCACGCCTGATGGCCCTGTTGCCTCCAAAAACACCCCCCCACCCCTCCCAAAAAAGTTTACAACAGAAAAAACAGAAAAGGTTTAATAGGCAGTTAGGGACGTATTGTGAAAAAGTTTCTGAGTTGTTGTAGAATGGGTTTGACAGGATGGTGAAGGTTTGTGTTGTACAAGGACTGTGTCAGGCAGTCTTCTTCATTTGATTGTCTTTCACAGAAAGCGATGGATCAACAGCATTCACAAAAGCCTTGTCAAATAGGGTTTTGTCTCCTCTTCAAAAATTAAGCAGCTTTGCAGTGCATGAAAAAAAAAGGCAAGAGAGAGAAAACACGTAACCATCGTGTGAGTGTCTCTCCCCGAGCGTAAGGATCTTCAGGAGTGTGTGAGAGCGATTAGGGAAGAAAACACATGGTTTTGACAGCCAGTCACAGACACAGAGAGGGATGATGTGTGTGTCACTGTGCTGTGCCCTTCTACCGCTTTAACAAAGATGTGTTTTTAACAATGAGTCCATAAAGACCAAAAAGACCATGAAGACCATAAAGACCAAAAAGACCATAAAGACCATGAAGACCATGAAGACCATGAAGACCAAAAAGACCATGAAGACCATAAGGACCATGAAGACCATAAGGACCATAAAGACCATGAAGACCATGAAGACCATAAAGACCATGAAGACCATAAAGACCATGAAGACCATAAAGACCATAAAGACCAAAAAGACCATGAAGACCATAAGGACCATGAAGACCATGAAGACCATAAAGACCATGGCACAAGCCCTCCACACTCTTCCACTCTACAGTGGCATTTAAAGGCAGTCTGGATTTGCAGTGCAAAGATGGAGTGTACTCATGAATGTGTGTGTGTGTGTGTGTGTGTTTGTGTTTGCGTGTGTATGTATGTTTGAATGAGTAAAGTTGTATGTGTGTGTGCTTGCGTGTGTATGTATGTTTGAATGAGTAAAGCTGTGTGTGTGTGTGTGTGTGTGTGTGTGTGTGTGTGTTGAGTGTACGTCTGTGTGTGTGTGTGTGTGTGTGTGTGTGTTGAGTGTACGTCTGTGTGTGTGTGTGTGTGTGTGTGTGTGTGTGTGTGTGTGTGTGTGTGAGCGAGTGCACAGCATTCACATTATTTTTATCCGTGTTGCCGTAGGCGGATGTGCTGACCCTGGTGTTGACACGTCATAAACTGACTGAATCACAGAAGAAAACACGAGTCCAAAAACAGAGCGACAGAGACAGACAGAAGAAGAGAAATCAAAATGTCTTCCTCTAAATCAAAAACGGGATATTGTTGCGTGCTTTAGCTCCTCACTTTATACCATTTTAGAGTGTCTTGAACATTTTGATTTAAAAAGAAGAAAAAAAAACTCGTGCGGTGAGTGAGATAGAGAAGGTAATCAATAATGCAGACGAGTGAAATCACTCAGAGAAAAGAGAGGGAGACTTTGAAGAAGAGAAAAGCCCAAATGAGCCAGTGTGTCAGAGGAGACAAAGAGATTGGCCTGATTTGTGTTGCTTCCTCTGCCGCCAACAGAAAAGCGACAGGTTCTCAAAATACTCACCCGCTACTGATCCCCCGCTACTGTGTGCATTTTTTATTTTTTTCTTTCATTACAAAAAAAACTAAGATGCTTGTTATTAATGATTTCTGCTGTCTCACTCAGACAAATTTGTTGCAGTTTTTGGTCCGAAGGGTGTTTTTGTCTCTGCCTCCCTCGCATGCACACACATTCACTCATTCAAACATACATATCCAAGAGAGAGTGAGAGAGAGAGAGGGAGGGAGGGAGGGAGGGAGAGAACACACAGATTTGTAATAATAAAGCCAATAGTGATTTGTCATGTGGTTGCACCCACAGAGTGTGTGATGTGTGTCTGGGCACTGGAGCAGATGCCTTTGTGTGTGCGTGTGCGTGTGCGTGTGCGTGTGCGTGTGTGTGTGCATGTGTGTGTGCGCGTGTGTGTGTGGGGGCATTGGAGCAGAGGAGAGGAAGGAGAGAACACATCTCACACAGTGATCCTCTGTCATTTATCAGTATGTTCCCGCAGAGTAAAAATGTTTTTTATTATTACCATGGAGACCCCCTGCTGAGTCCATCAGTCAGCTCCTGTTCTCAGTGATCCTGACTCTATAGTCAAAGCAGAATCTCTCTCTCTATGCATGTCGTTTATAGAAATGACACGTTGGTGAGGTAAGTGTCCGAAGTTCCAAAAACTATTTGAAACTCTCCACGTGCATGCCTGTTTAGACTGATCTCTCCTGCTGATCCCAGTGGGCAGTTTGAACTGATCTCTCCTGCTGATCACAGTGAAGAGTTTTCCACCATGGGAGTCCACATCACCCTGTTCTAAACACAACATCCCCCCCCCCCCCCCCCCCCCCATCCCTTCTCTACCCTTAGCCCCATCTTTCTGTCCTTCTCCCCAGCACGGGCTCTACTCTTCTCTCTCTCTCTCTCTCTCTCTCTCTCTCTGCCCCCCCTCCCTCTCTCTGTCTTTCTCCCTCATTCTGCCCCAAGGGAGAAGTAATGGTCCAGGAGTAATCACAAAGACTGCTCATAACCCAGCTTCACCAGGCTAAAGAGAGAGAGAGAGAGACAGAGAGAGAGAGAGAGACAGAGAGAGAGAGAGAGAGAGACACTAGACTGGACAAAGAAGCAGAAATTGGGATGAAAGACAGAAAGAGCGAGCGCGACAGGAAAAGAAAGATCTAGAAGTGATTAATGCAGTGACCCCTCAAGGACACTGAGGTCGAGGGGCTGGGGGGGGGGGGGGGTCCCCATTGGCAGGGAAGTGTGTGTGTGTGTGTGTGTGTGGGTGTGTGTGGGTGTGTGTGTGTGGGTGTGCATGTGTGTTGGAGTTGAGCGCTATCAGTGCCTGTGAAAGTGTGTCATTAATCACTGGAGGTCAGCTCTCACTACCACCAGACCCTCTCAAACAGCTGTTCTGACGCACGGTGTGTGTGTGTGTGTGTGTGTGCGCGCGCGCACATGTGTGTAAGATCTGATGGTGTTCTCATGCGTATTACTGCCACTTGGCTGCACCTGTTTGTACAACTCACACACCTGTAGAAATGTTCAGTAGGACATAGGAATCACCTCTCTCTCTCCTGCTCTCTCTCTCACACACACACACACACTCTTACTCTGAGTAAAACTCGTATGAACAGTCATTTTTCTCCCTCTCCAGCATTAACTTTCCAGTTAAATCATCATCCATGTCTAACTCTACCTGCAAGATTTTTCCTCACAGAAATCTCTGTGCTCTTCTGTTAACAGAGGGCAGGAAGGGCTCATTCTGCACAGATTCCTCACTTGTCATTTGAAAATTATGCAAATGTTTGAGCTTGTGGAAGAGGCCAGAATGGTTTAGTTTAATGACAGAGAAACGGAGCATGTCCATCAGCAGACTGCCTCCTGTCTCTACTCCTCTTACATTCACTCAGTCTCTTCCGTTTGACACTGCATTAGAACAGGACCAGAGCTGACCTGTTTCATTACATATTCAACAACAACAACGAAGAGGGTGCTTTAGCTGGAACTCTTGAGCCCATTGCACTCAGGCCATCGCTGAAGAAACGGGGGTTATGTTCCTGCTCTCTGAATCACCAGAGAATCGACTGATATTGATTAAAGATGGGAAG
>NC_044508.1:19684297-19706797 GCF_902362185.1 Chanos chanos | reverse complement strand
CAGTGTATGGAGAACATTCCTGTCTCAGCTGAATAGAGAACATTCCTGTCTCTGCTGTATGGAGAACGTTCTTGTCTGGTGTATGGAGAACATTCCTGTATCCAGTGTATGGAGAACATTCTTGTATCCAGTGTATGGAGAACATTCCTGTCTCTGCTGTATAGAGAACGTTCCTGTCTGGTGTGTGGAGAGCATTCCTGTCTCAGGAGTATGGGGGTAGATTTATTGCGCTGGAATAATATAATCAGTCACATATTGAGCTGATGTTCTGTGCTATTCTGCACTGCGCTCTCCTGTAATTAAACTAAAGTAAGCACTTCCTGGTCAGAACACAGCCCCATAGCGTGGGAGACACGGTAGCACACGTAACACGTAGCAGTAAATTGAAAATAACATTCCCTGTGTTAAAGTTCTGTTGGGCGAGTGACTAAAGTACTTATGACCAGTATGACCAGCATGACCAGCCTTCTGTGTTCAGCAGAGCAGAAGACAGGCTATCAGTCTAAAAGTCCCTCACACAAGTCCCTCCTTCTCCGCCCAAACAGAGATTTCTCCATTACCGTTAATGTACATCTCACACACACATTGGCTCCCTAAGGAAGCATCTCTCAGCTGAGTGAGATAAACCCCATAAACAACAGGCTAACCATGCTAACCTGCTTTCTCGCTCTGTCTGGGGAGAGCTTTGGGCATGCTTTGAGTCTATTCTCTTTCCTGAACCAGTGAAATTGATCTCCATGAATAACATACACTCTGGAGCCTGTGTTAACCTGAGGGCGCAATAGTATTTGAATCAAAATAAAGCCCTAACAGGGGAGAACAGAGCAGTTTAAAACTACAGTGGTTCAGGACGGGACTGACTCTTTTTAATTCTTACATCACATGGGGTCTAGATTTAGCAGCAGGGCAGAGTCTCTTTTACCACTCTCTCTCTCCTCACTCTCTCTCTCTCTCTCTCTCTCTCTCCTCTTTATTTTGGGTAGTTCTTTACGGTGAATATGCGTGGAGTTGTTGCTCCAGCCGTGTGGTGTAAGATTTGAACTTGGGCACAGCGTGCTCTCATGCTTACAGATCAGATAGACATGTCTGGACTGGCAGTAGAAATCAGGCCTCCCACTGGCCAGATGAGATTGGCACGTCAGTGTGGCATCACCATTACGGCCTGGTACATTAACCAGAGTACTATATTCATCAACCAGCACTGCATGGGCATCCCTTAGGACTGATCTCTGTATAAACAGATCTAGGGTCAGTGTACAGGGTTTAAAGATTTAGGATGGCTCAAATGAAACCTGACCTCAGATCAGAGTAGCACTTTAGTAGCACTTTCTTAACAACATGAAAGAATAACCAAAACCATGGTTTCACATGCTTTATACCTCCATGTTTTTACTATGTTTCCTGATCGTCAGTTCACCTCTCTCCATCTCTGTCTCTCCCTCTCCCTCTCCCTCTCTTTCTCTCTCTCTCTCTCTCTCTCTCTCTCTCTCTCTCTCTCTCTCTCTCTCTCTTTCTCTCTCTCTCTCTCTCTCTCTTTCTCTCTCTCTCTCTCTCTCTCTGAACAGCGAAGAAGACATGTGCAACCACAGACTTTGCCTGTAAGAACGGACACTGTGTCTCGGCTCGTTGGAAATGTGATGGAGAACCAGAGTGTCCCGACGGCTCAGACGAGGCTGAATCCACATGCAGTAAGTGTGTGCGTGTGTGTGTGTCTGTGCGTCTGTGTCTGTGTGTCTGTCTGTGTGTGGGGGGGTTATGTTACGTTTGTTTTGCAAAGGTGATGATACACGTCGACTGAATTCAGTGAAAATTTTCACACACAAAGAAACAAATGCGTGTACCTTTGGGGACGAGAATCTACTGAACTCCTAATAATCTTCCTTTATTCATATTGGACAATATGCCTAAAGCCTTTCACAGAAAATGAATGCGAAGTTCTCGGTGCACTTACTAATAATCCTCCTTCCTACACCAAGTGGACAGTTGAGGCCACACACTGTGCAGAACAAACCCCATGTATAAGTCTGTCTTACACGCGTGAGGCAGACGGATGTGAGCTTGGCTCTTTGTGCGCGAGCGTCCGTGTGTCATCCCGGCCTGCGACTGTGAGGGGCTTGCTGTGGACTGGCCTGAGGGTTTCTTCTTTGCCAAAACTGAGTCACTGCTTACTCCCTCTGGCCTCCGCACTGGACAGAGAAAGCCTCCCTTCATGGTTGAGGAGTCACTCTGTGTTTGTGCATTTGGTTGCGTTGGGCTGTCTTCAGCCCTGCTTGGCAGCCACAGTGCTGACACTTGGCTCCCTCTCTCGCTCGCTCTCTGACAGCTGTTAAAGAAACAGCGTAATTGACGTGGCGCTTACCCATCAATTCTGCTTCTAATCACAATCTGTAAATTAGCTTTTTCTTGTGTGTGTGTGTGTGTGTGTGTGTGTGTGTGTGTGAGTGTCTTTGTGTTTCCGTCCCTCTCGTTCGGACGATAATTCTGCCGTGAGCCAAAAGGCCGCTTTTCCGTCTTCTGGAGCCAGACGTCATGCTGAACCGCTTGCTCGATGACCGAAAGATTGGGTCGGAATGGCCAATCAACCGTAAGATGAGAACGACTCCTCCACGCTCTGAGCACAGAGGCATGCTGGGAAACAGGAGTTACTCCTCTACTCCATACTTAGGCACACACTCGACCCCAAACTGTTAACAGGGAATGTTTATCCTGTCTCTGGAGTCAGGGCCGCTCTGCTCTCCTGTATCAGATCTGCTGTGGATTCACATAGGATATATCACATTGGGATTCACATTATACTGTTCAACACTTCACCGCTTACTCCCACACTCAGAGCACATACATCGCACGCACACAACACGCAACACACACACACACACACACACACACACACACACTACACATGCACACAACTCACGCACACACAGACACATACGCATCCCTGCACACACACAGCACACACAATACACACACTCTCTCTCTCTCAGCGCTGCGGGGGTATCTAAGGCTCACCAGGTTTGGAGAGGTGTACGCAGGTTCCACGCAGCGCTGTTTTTTGGGTCACTTGTTCCTGATTCGTTTTTTGTTGTTTCTAATGCGCCTGGAGAGAATACCCCTCCACCTCTTTCCTATGACTGCCTCTGTGTGTGTGTGTGTGTGTGTGTGTGTGTGTGTGTGCGTGCGCGTGCGCGCAACTGTATGGTTCGTTATGATCCAACACACAGTGGCAAACTGAACTCCCTTGACTCAGAGCTGAATAACACACACTCTCTCACATACACAGATATGCACAGAAATCCCAGCGATGTGCAAGGTCACTGCTCTGGTGAGGAGTAAAGTCAGGCCAGAGGCGCCCTTCCATTCTGGACTTGGTGTTAGATTACTTTTGAAAACTGCTAAGAGGCTTGGACGGTGCCCGCTATAGGAGTGAGGCTCATTTTTGGAGGGGGGGGGGCAGCCTGGCAGTGGACTGCGTTCTGCCCGTGGATGCTAGGTTTGTTATTATTTGCCTTTTACCTCTGCCGTTAATGGAAAGTGCCTCCTCTATTTCAAATGGTGTCTGAGATCAGCTGGTGTTTGTAAAAGTGGATATAAGATGAGTCAAAGAAAGCCAACACTCTTTATGATCAGTCCACAGTAACCACTGTAAGCATTATTTCTCTCTCTCTCTCTCTCTCTCTCTCTCTCTGTGTTATATATATATATATATATATATATATATATATATATATATATATATATATATATATATATATGTTAGGGCTGGGCAATATGGCCTATAAATAATATCACAATATTTGTGGGCTATATCGCGATACACGATACATATCTCAATATTGTGAAATCTCCTCTAAAGCACCTCATAAATGCTGGATTTAACCCTTTGATGCATACAATCACACCAGTATGAAGATTCTAGTAGTCCCTGCAACATATATCTGCATTAAAATATTCTTGTTTATATTCATTAGTGGTTTCTATTGGAACAATTTTAAACTTGCATGCAAAAAGGGGGAAATCACAGTTAAGTTAAATTTAACACAACATCTCCCTCGCGATACCCAAACCACTGCCAGATGATGGATCCAGTTCTCCTTCTTTTTGGAACCAATTTGTCCGCCTCCATCTTCTGTTGCCGTTTCCAAACTCAACACATATAAACTCACTTTGGCACTTCACTTCTTTCACTCTCTCCAGGCTCCTTCCCTGTTCCCTCCAGATACGAAAACAGGTCTCACCTATATGAGTCACGTATGTGTGTGACGTATATACATGAGGGGTTTTTTTGTGATACATCGAGTATATTCGAAATATCGCCTACCCTTAATAATGCTTATGAAGTAGTGTGACCTCATGTATTGATTGTTATGCTCTGTCATAATTACACTGTGCTGTTATGGAGCATGGACTCATGAATTCTCTAGAACATACCAGAGGAATGTAGATTGTGTGTCTTTTAGATGAACAGACTAAATTTTGTTTAAGCTCCCCCACTGTCCTTAAAAAATTCTCCATTCTTTCTTTTCTGTGTTAATTCAGCCCACTACTGGTTTGACGTTTCCAATACGTTGCTTTCTTGCTTTCTTCGGAAAAACCCCCCACCTCAGTCAGGAATCCTATGTTCTCCAGTTGGTCTGGGGAAACGCGCTTGGCCATGCTGGTTGGAGCGCGTGTGTGTCAGCCCGGGTCAGTCGTGATTCCCTGTCTGGGAAACACTGGCTGTGAATTCACAGAATACAGCAGCAGAATTGGTTTCACACCCATCTCGCACACCTAGGCTCAGATAAGAGCTGGACCAGGGTAGGAGGGGGGGGACAGGCCCAGGATAATTGGATATTCCGGAGAAGGAAGAAAATGCTGGAAAACCTGAGTACGGTTATTGAAATTCCCTCTAACATGAATGTAACAGTGATCCCAAATCCAGCTAAAGGGTTTCCCATTCCCTGTTAATGGGCTGAGGGAAGGGGGTTGTGTGTATCACGTTAGCCCAGGGCAGGTGAGTTACGTTGAGAAATGAGAGAGGCAGAGTGAATACACTGCCTGTCATAGATGTCTTGATCAATGGGGATGGAGAGGGAGTCATTAGAGACGCATTAAAGTGTCATAAACAGCAGAGTGTGGACATGAGCGTGAGCAGGATGCCGAACACATCCCAGAAACAGGTCGCGTGTCGCCATGATTATGAAAAATAGGAGAAAGCCACACTGCGATTACACCATAATTAATAAGCTTGATGGAATTTTGTTTTTTTTTTTCATTTGTTACACACACTCGCATCCCTAACCCTAATGTGTGTGTGTGTGTGTGTGTGTGTGTGTGTATGAGTAAGAGAGACTGACAGTAAGTGGTATGAGGCAGGCTTCAACAGCTCTGTATATGTGTGTGTGTGTGTGTGTGTGTGTGTGTGTGAAAGAGAGAGAGAGAGAGAGAGAAAGAGGTTGACAGTGGGTGGTATGAGGCAGACTTTCTTAACAGCCCTGTGTGTGTGTGTGTGTGTGTGTGTGTGTGTACCCATTTAGGTGGTGCTTGTTAGCAATGCTTTGTGTGTGTTAGACAGGTGGGGTCAGACACAGGTCCATTGTATTACAGACCAGCTGGAGAAGGTGTTGCAGGACATATTTTTCCGTCTCCCTAGATAAGATGTCACCCACTGATGTGGAAGCTGTGAGTCTTTGTGTTGGCCTGTGTAGAATCAGAATAAACAAGTTTGGATTATTTGGTCTCAGAAAACCTTGTGTGCCTCATGTGTCATGCATTTCACAAATTTCACGTTTCACATGCAGTTGTGCACACATGCTCATATAGTCAGTGTATTAGAGCAATCAATATTGTTAATATATTCTAGTGATAGAATCCATCCCTTTCCTGACCTATGACCTGTGCGTTTCTCCCCTGACCATGACCTTTGTCCCAGTACTGGAGCCCTTTTCATTCCCGTCAGCACTAACTTTAATATAATTGATGACCTGTCATTTAAAACATGCAGTTGCCTACACCAATTTTATACCCATGTCACTTGTCTATTGTACAGTGAAACCATCCTGTTCTCTATGGAAGACACAGCTCTCCATCCTGTTCTTTGTCCTAGCCTCACAAAAATGCACAGATTTTATACCTATATCAGGGCTCCAGATGGGGAATAAAATGGTCGCCAATGCGACTCACTTTTTAATTTTATAGCCAGTTTTTTTCTGCCAGTCGCTAGTGGCAACCATTACCCAAGTGCAAAAAAAAATATATATATATATATAGCCATACGTTTTGTTTGTGTACTGAATTCTCATCTCCTCTTGAGTCTGCTTCGACCTGCCCTATCGTGTGAACTCCTGTACAGTTTGTAATAGATAAACTTCTCTGCACTCCCGTCCTGCGGTGGTTTCAGTGTCAGCTGTACAGATGAACAGAAACAGTAGCTGAAGATAGTTTAGCGTCATGTTTGTCGGGTTAAAAATTTGAACTGTTAACTGTATGAAATACGTTTAATTTACTTCAACGTAATTTGTCCGATGGAGTTTGAATTTAGGAGTTAGATGTAGCTAATTGTGTAGTTAGCTAACATTAGCCAGCTGGCAAGAAAACAAAATGTGCAAACGAAAAATATCAGAGTTTTTACTCACTCCCTGCCTGTCCAAACCCAGCCCCCTCTACACCAGATGTCGACAATGTCAAGACCAACTCGACCAGTGAAAGCTCTCAAGTGACAAAAATAAATAAATAAATAGATAAATAACAGAAGACTGGGCATTTAAGTATTTATGGCAATACGATTGCAGTATATTGAAGACTGCACATATTGTGTATGTAAAGAATACATTGTGCAGTGACTATGGAAGGCAGAGCAAACAAAGACAGACAGACGGTACAGAGGGGAAAGAGCAGGCAGAGTGAGGCAGCCCTTTAACAGTGTAACATATGATCACTAACATCACTATATTTTGGCTCCTGAAAATTTGATTTGGCTCCTAAATATTTTGGGTTTAGGAGCCGAAGGCGCCTCTGTATATTTTTTTGCCTGGAGCCCTGCATATCAACCATCTATTGTACAGTGAAACCATCCGTTTCTCTATGGAAAAGAGTCCTCCATCCTGTTCTCTATGGAAGAGACAGCTCTCCATCCTGTTCTCTATGGAAGAGACAGTCCTCCATCCTGTTCTCTATGGAAGAGACAGCTCTCCATCCTTATCTCTGTGGAAGAGACAGTCCTCCATCCTGTTCTCTATGGAAGAGACAGTCCTCCATCCTGTTCTTTGGGAAACAAAAGCTCTGAGTCTTGTGGTGTCCGTCATCGTTGTCCCTTCACCAGGAGTGTGGCCTGTTGGTGTTTTGGTGTTTTGCATGCAATTGAGAACCCCAAGGCACATCTCACATGATTGGTAGGAAAGTCTGTGGGGCTTTTGACATGATTGGCAGATCTTTCGTTGGTTGGTTCTGCATAGTTATCCCCAATCAAGCCTAGTCGATGTGAGACAACACTGTGTAGCTTCATTGAAAGACTAATTCTCTGTCTCTGGTTGGAGCAGTGTCAATCCCAGCCGTAATCAGTGTCCTCTCCTCCATCTGCTATGTATGTTTCTGCCTTGATAGGTTAACAGCCAACGTTCTCTTTTTACTCTCCCAGGAAAGCTCCCAGTACCCCAGCCCTTTCTATCGGCTGATCCCCAGTCAGCTCAATAATGCAGCTGATTGGACTGATTGCCTTCGAAGGGGATCAATGAGTTTTCCCTGAGAGACGTCCTGAAACCAGATTAAGACGTTGGTGGCAGACGTTGTGTCAGGAGATTGAGTAATTACAAATTTCAGACTGGTGGGGGAAAAAAAGCTGAGAGAGTAAAAAAAGAGTAAAATTTCATTATTTAATTTGCTGTCTTGTGTCAGTGTTAACTCTTTGCAGGAAAGCTGGAAGTTCAGCTGAGACCCTATAAGATGTTCCAGTTGGGCTTTGAGTAAAAATCAAGGTTTGCTTTTCATGAAGAGATTTGTGGTTTTTGGCCCTGAGGATGTGGAAGGATTGCAGGTTTGGCCTCATGGATTTGTGGTTAGCACAAAGTCTCTGGAACCAAGGTTCTGATCCTTTCATCTCAAAAAGGTCTCTTATCCCCGCCGGATCTAGAATCAAACGGACCATTCCTCTTATTACCTTTGGAGATAACACTCTTTTCAAGGCATAGGCAGATTAACAGTGGGAAGACACAAACTTATAATAAACTTGACGATCCTTGATAATCCTTTAGTGACTTTGGCAAGTTCTGTTTCAGACTGTTAGGTGAACAGGGTTGGGCTCAAGTTGAATCAACTCCTTCAGGCTAGACTTTTTGCTCTGGTACTGAATGCAGTTCAACCTGTGCCAAAAGTTCATTCGACTCTAAATGACGCATTGGGAACCTCAGCTGAAGATGTCCCCATAGAAACAGTTTGTAAAAACTAAGAGGTTTCAGCCACTTATACTGAATGCTAAATTCAACACTCAACAGTTCAATACAGTCCACAGAACCCAGTAGAGAACTCAGACCTGGATACATTCAAATGAACACACAAATCAAATATTTGCTTTGCAAAAACCTCTTCCACTATAAAAATGAGTGGAAAATTCCAATCTCAAATTAAAAAAAGGATTAAGTGATTCAGTAAGCGGTATTAGACTTCCTCTATTGTTTTAAACTCATAAGCCATATCATAAATTTTAAATCTTCCAACATCCGATAAGGTGTGTTATTCACCAAAAAAGGCACAGAATGACTCCCTCTTACATTCCCAAGTAAAGTGCTGAACCAATATGTTGTTCTGTACAAACGTTAAAGGCATTAGAAAGTGTCAGTACACTTGAAGTGAGGTGAAGTCAAAGATTTTCACTTTTCCTGTTCTGGCATCCAACAACGAAACAACGGACATTTTCCACCATCCTGTCCTCTCTTTGGGTGCCTTTGCATCTCATCTTGTCTTAAATGAACAATGGGCTGTGCTTGCAACCAAGCCACGTACACATCTGCTCATCTGATATGCATGACGTGAACTGCAAATGGGTGTGGGCTTACTCAAATGCAAAGCCGTTGACTCTACATTCAACAGAAAGACTAATGCATCATTTTGATTAATTACAATTTTTTGGACAAATATAAAGGCATGGGTTGAAGTGAAGAAAAACACAATTTGCAATTTTTACACAATGTTCATGGTCTTCTGTACCCCATAATTTCGCCTCCAAAAACGTAGTTCAATGTGGACATATCATTTTAAGGTGCACTGTTAGAAATCTGGGCACTTGGAGACAAGTTTCTAATTGATCCACATGCCCACACTCAGTACTGCTGGAGTTCTAACCAACACAACTTTTGAAGGAGAACTGAGGTAATGAGAAAAATCTTAGTTTCTGCCAAGTGTTTAGAAGGAGTTTTTCCTCCTGGTATAGTCTGTCTGAGTAGGGATCTGAACCCAGACGCATTAGACTTGTTGGTGTTGGTGAGTGGGAGTGATATGATTTGCTCTGGTTAAGTGTCCTTCAGGGTGACTTTTCATGGGCTTTACTCACCATCTATCCTCTCCTTTCACCCTTCTGTTTTCTGTCACACCATCGAGAGTCTCCTTCGTGCATGCTCAGACGTTTTCAGCCAATACTTGTTACATCCTTAACGCTGAGAGTTGATCCTGCTCCTTCAAACTTTTCCAAGTGTGCTCAGACTGCCACTCTGACAGCTGCTGATTCACACTGTTTGTTAGCAGTTTATGTTTAACGCAGATGATACAGCAGTGGAAATATGCTACGTGAGTTACACTGTGTTGTATGGGCTGGGCTGACACTGGGCTGACACTGGGCTGACACCGGGCTGATGGGCTGATGTGACACCGGGCTGAGGCAAGAATAGACAAAGGGGACAAAACTGTTGAGTTTAGCATTAATCACAGCTTTGTCCTACATCTTGTCCTGCAGCATGCGGACTTGTGTGAGACCAGTGTCGGAGGATTCACTCTTGTCTTCCCAGCTTAGCCGACTGCAGGAGACAAAAGGCAGGAGCCCATGCTAAGCCTTCGCAGTGGCGGCTTCTCTTTGTTAATTATTTTGAACGTTAGGCTAACGTGCAGTCAGATGCGGCGGGCAGCTTCAATTTCATGCTCCAGACGGCGGCTCCTGCAGTAATTTCCCATGTGGCTGCGCTCCGCTGACACTCCACGGCTCCGCGAACGACCCTCTGGTCCCCTCTGCCGCCCGCACGGGTCCTCGCTGCCAGAGCCAAGGCAACCGCTCTGCCCGCCTGATTGCTTTTTAGCCGTGCCATTAGCACAAGCCTTTTAATTTAGAGCCCATCAGAGTTGGTTTCCTGCACTGTCAGGCTGAGTCCCTAAGAACAGAGTTCAGTTACTGACTACAAAAGCACAAGAGGGGTTTTTTTTCCCCCTGAACTTCTCCGATTTGTCCTGGCTTCTTGTAATACCACTCGAGCTAAGTTGGTCGGCTAGCACGTCTTAATTGCATGAATCACCCAATTTGAATACTGTCTTGACAAACACAGTTATCATAGAGTAGCGGGAACGACTAGAGCTGTTATTTATGGTCTGCGTACCTTCAAATCTCGGATTAAGTCAACAGCATTTGTTTGTTTGTTTCTCTCGTCTTATCCTCTAATTTGATTTTCAATGACTTTTGACTCCACAGTCGCCTGATTGAAACATCTCCCCAAAGCTGATGAGGAAAACCAAAGTGACTCATCCTTAAGCCGAGGATAGAATTAGCTGTCTGTGCAACGCAAAGCATTATGGGACGGTGTCAAAGGGGACTGCTCTCTGGCATGAGTTTTATTGGCAGGATGCCAGGAGATTCAGACGCAAAAGCTCTGTTAGCTCACTCAACATCAGTGTGTCCAGCTTGGTCCAGAATGCACAGGGGCACTGAATCGATAATGTGTGTGTGTGTGTGTGCGTGCAGACAAAGTTCATGAATAATTTAACAGCTAGCTTGGCAATTGTTTAATGTCACCTCCAGAAGTTGGGGGGAAAAGCTAACAGAAGGAGAGTGGAACTTTTTAAGGGGCTGTGTGAGGGACTTTTAAAGCCTGGGGAAGCTGCAGACCTGCAGTGTTTGTCTTCAGGACCAAACCCTATCACCTTTGCATGGATGTGTGTCATGTACACATAGCAGGCCCTTCTCCTGTCCATTGGACTAAATCCAGCAGTGGATGCTTTGTCTAAGATGTCTGTCACAGCCAAGAAATGCACTCAAAGCAAATCTCCTGCGTGTTTTTTTTTTGTTTTTTTTTTTCTTTTACACGCAATTAGTGACCCTTGATCTCACCACTCTGCTATTGATCCAGTGTCTGTGAATTTTGCCGTGGGTTAAATCACATGATGCCGATGTCTTGTGTGCTTTTTGAAGGATGCATGAGGATATGTTTGTGGTGTTGGGTCTTAGCTGCTTGCTGTGTATACAATCAAAGTAAATTGATTAATACTGTGTACTCTTGACTGATGTTTCAGTTGGCTTGTGCCTGTGGGCTTTTGTATTAGTTACTCGCGGTTTGGGTGGGTTTGGATTGAAAATGATCCGATTGTAGGTCAGGTCGGACAGGTGTGGGTTAACATTTGAGCCAAAGAAAAAACATAACAAAGAATATGTATGTATTTTGAAAAAAGCCCCTTGTGTTGGCTTTACATCGATTGATATTTTATTCATGTAAACATTAGAAAATGAGGTCATTTTACTGAACAGTCCGGATCCTAGAAAAATAAATTACTGTCAATGGATTTGCCTCTTGTCAAATAATATGGACAGCATCAGAGGTGGGGACCATTAGAACAGAATGACCGAAACACAAAGGCTAAACTAGAGAGAGACTCAGTGGTGTCATGTTTGTGTGCCAAGCCAATCAGCACAAAAGAAAGAGTAGAGTTTTATCACTGCTAATGTGACGTCATAATTGCCCTATGCTGTATCTGCATGCTCTTAACAAAGGCTGTTGACTTCAGAGCGAGATTACAGGTAATTAACATATTTATGCTAGCAGCTCCAATATGCCATTGCCTGCCATTTCATTAGACTTCACTGTTTAGCAGATAAGTCTGGACTCCCTGTAGCTGTATCTCTGTATCTCTTCCGATCTCTTGTCCTGGGCTGTCACTGGCTTAAAGATTCAGTAGTTTTAAAACCTGCTACCAAAATATCCAGGACTATAAAAAGTCTCGGAAGACCTTTCGTGGCTTTCTGTTGCAGTACTCTTGATGTGTTCGTTCATGCTAGCATAGACAAATACAGTTCACATCTGCAGAGCCCAGTTCGCCATGAAAATCTTTCTTTCTCTCTTTCCATCCATCTTTTTTCAGTGTTTTTTTTTTTTTTTTTTGTCTTTAACCGTTTTTCTACCTCCATCTTTCTGTTACTAACTCTGATGTGCTGACATATTTGTCTACATTAGCATCTTGCTGACTTTCACTAATTACACAAATGCATCATTTATGCTTTGTGTCAACATTAGCAGTAAGCTATCTCCTCCGTAGATTGGATTGCTCATCTAACAGAGAGGGGGCAGAATGATGCCCCAGAACACATGTAGTGAATTAGCTTGTACAGAGGAGGCTACACGTCTCATTAAGCGTGTCTTGTGTTGTGTTCTGTGGTACTCGGAGGGTTTCAAAGGCGAGAGGACAAAGCTGAGCTTTCATGTTGGGATATCAGAGCGAGAGGATCACAGCAGATTAGAGAGGGTAGTGTGACAGTCTGCACGCATTCTTCATATTAACATGATTAAATGGGAAGACAAGGGGAATTACAGGATCTATCAAATATGATATCAGAGCGTGATCAGTGTACACTTCAAACAGCAGAGCTCATAAACAAACGAGCAAACAGACACATGAACACACACATTTATCCAAACACTAATGCTTAGAGAAACACATACACATACACACACATACACATACACACGCATGCGTGCTTACACACATGAACACACACATTTATCCACACACTAATGCTTAGAGATTTTCCTCCGTTGCTTTTTTTCTTTTGCTCTGAGGAACTTATACTCTTCACTCTTTTACCTCACATACCTCTTATACCTCACATACCTCATATACCTTATACCTCATATACCTCTTATACCTCATATACCTCTTATACCTCATATACCTTATACCTCATATACCTCATATACCTCATATACCTCTTATACCTCATATACCTCTTATACCTCATATACCTTATACCTCATATACCTCATATACCTCTTATACCTCACATACCTCTTATACCTCACATACCTCATATACCTCTTATACCTCATATACCTCACATACCTCTTATACCTCTTATACCTCATATACCTCATATACCTCTTATACCTCATATTCCTCTTATACCTCATATACCTCATATACCTTATACCTCTTAAACCTCATATACCTCATATACCTTATACCTCATATACCTTATACCTCATATACCTCATATACCTCTTATACCTCATATACCTTATACCTCATATACCTCTTATACCTCACATACCTCACATACCTCACATACCTCACATACCTCTTATACCTCATATACCTCACATACCTCACATACCTCTTATACCTCATATACCTCATATACCTCTTATACCTCACATACCTCTTATACCTCACATACCTCACATACCTCTTATACCTTATACCTCATATACCTCACATACCTCTTATACCTCACATACCTCACATACCTCTTATACCTCATATACCTCATATACCATACTGAATTATCCAGTCTCTGTACATGTGAACAACAATGTAAAAAATTAATACATAAATATAGAAATTAAAGCATGGTAGGGTTTAAATAACAGAGCATTTTTATACCCCTCAGCGCGAGTGTGTTGCATATGATTGGCCCACACAACAACACAAACCTTATCATTTGTTTTCATACACTTTGATTCACAGATTTAGATTAACAACAGCCTCACTACCCTCAGGCTTTGAGCTGCCTTTAAAATTGAAAGTTTTATATATTTATTTATTTGTTTTATCGAGTTCAGACTCAGGGCTGTCCCTGTCAACTTGAAAGGTTCATTATCTTACAACATAGCCTCTAGCAAGGAAAGAGAGATGTTCACTGGCCATGTCTCCAGTGGCTTTCTCCGATTCGCATGTGGGGCATTACTTTGCTGGACTTAATTGAACCTAGCAGTCTGTGATATAGGGCAGACTACATAGAGAACGAATGAGTCAATTGTGATTGGCTCATTGAGACATACTGAAGCTGAACCATCCAATCAGAGGACAGACTGACTGAGGAAGGCCTGAGTTAATGAGGCGTGATCCAGTGTTTATAGGCAGAGGATGAAGCGTATTGATGTGATACACAAGGCTTGTTATTACGTTTGCATAACATGTCTGTTTGATTAATGATTCATAGGGAAAAACTCTTGGATGACCCATGGGGACTACGAAAGGTCACCCTGCTCACTCTCTCTCAGTGCATTCCCCATCACGTGTAGGTTATTGTGCAGTGAGTAATGTTGTATCATGCACTCAGTCCACTTAGTTCTGCCTGTCAGGCATAGTAAACACCACGAACATCCCAACTAGATTCATTCTGCATGAGGAGTATTCTGCCTGTCAGACATAGTAAACACCATTAACATCCCAACTAGATTCATTTTGTAAGAGTAGTAATGTAAACAGTAGCCATTTCAGTTCGCACGTTCTGAATTATTTTAATGTCGCTCAGTATTTTGTTGTGAGCTTAATGAAATAAAAAGAGTATGACTTATGAACATTCTTCTCCTGAAAGCAAACAGAGATGGCAGTATGGTTTTGTTCGAATATATTGTATATTAGATTGGGAGAGTTTCAGTTATTCAGCGCTGATTCCTCATGAATTATTTAAAATTTCTTAAAGACACTGTCTTGTCTTTTTATTTATTTATTTATTCATTCATTCATTCATTTATTTATCTACCAAAAATCCTCAAATGCGTGTGTTTTTGTTCCATGGAAAATTATTTAAGACTTGCAAAATTATTTATGAAACTTTCTTCCAAATGTCGTTTAAATGTTTTTAATCGCATTAGAATGTTGGTTTGCAGGCTGCAGCGTGAAATAATTCCAACCTCTCTGCTTTACTCCGGTGAGATTACCTTCAAACTGACAGAGCCTCCAAGAGCCGCAGTATACTGAGAGAATGTGTAATTAAAACAGGTGTGAGCTCATTGATTTACAGGCAATAGGATTTCTGTCATGACTCTGTGTGTGTGTGTGTGTGTGTGTGTGTGGGCGTCCATGAGCACTCAGACATGTTTGAATTGAGAGGGTTGTTTGTGTTGTCGCTGGCGTGCGTGTGTGTGTTTATGTATGTATGAATGTATGTGTGTTAGTAGGGTAGCCACTGGCTCTCTCAGAGAGCTCTTCATCTGTAATGTGACCTAAATCTGACCTCTCTCTCTCTACATCAGTCTGAGGTTAGATTTATAATGCAGGCTATATGTTATTTTGTGTGAGAGTGAGAGTGTGTGTATGTGTTAGCATTGACTGTAATAAAGCAGTAAATCTTGCCTGCATGTGAGAACATAGCCATTTCTGCCATCTCAGCGCCTGTTAAGGGCATGCTTATCACATTCCATTCTCACACACACACACACACACACACTCGCCCACTCTTCATCTGGCCTGCCAACACACACACACACACACACACACACTCACACTCCTACTCTCTCACATTCTCCATTTCGCTCTCTAATGCTCCAGAAAATGATTTCTCTGTGAGATCACGCTATGCTGTGTTCTGCAGCCGTTGCTATGTTTTATCGATATTAACTTGCAATGTGGCTGTAGTTTTTACGGCATGATTAAAGTTTATAACTCTCGTAGAGTAGCTTCTGTTGCCACATTCATCTTTGTCTCGAGGCCAAATCTTTAATTTAATTTTTCTAATTTACCTCCTATCATCCGTTTATTAGGAGTGTATTATTCTCGCTGTAATTGATGAGTTGTCCTCAGACTAGCCTCTCTGTTCATCACTGCTGCAGAGAATTCCGTCAGATAATATAGCTGAATGTTAATGATGCCGTTTACAGTGTCGGTGAGCCGGTGACTGTTTTAAGGAGGGAGAAAATTATTAATCAGGATTTGCTGTCCTTCAGTGGGCATCTACTGACTGAAAGCGGAATAAGTTTGAAGGTTCAGCATGGCAGATATGTGCGTTTTAATTTTAATCTTACAGTGTGTTACATTACAACGGAGCCCTGTTTTATACAGCGCTTAAGTGGCAAACACATTTAAATTGATTTATGTTTTTTTTATGTGTCTAACTGTCCAAATATTATTTTAGAAGTGTGTGTTTGCTTTGTCTGTCATTGACTGAGGACGGCCAGACCCTCTCTGCAGTGCTGTTTTACAGTCAACAGCCTTAGTGGTTTACAGTAAATGGATATGACAAGGACAGTTTCTGCTAAAACCAAACAGTGTGTTTACTGTGTTTATTTCTTCTCCAGAACAGAGCAGAACAGAACAGAACAGAGCAGAACAGAGCAGAGCAGTAGCCGTGAAATGAATGAGGTTTAAATGAAATTTGTCTTTGAGGTTGTATTCAATGAAGTAATGAGTCAACCACGGAGCTCACTCAACCCCACACCCTATTCCTCAGGACTAAATACTGTATAATCATACGGCAACCGTGTGAGCGTCTCATATGAGTGACATCACACCTTTCTGAGCAGCTATCATTAGCCTCTCTCCTCCTCTTACTGACAAACAACAGACGCCCTCACATTGATCATGTTAGCGCCAGGCTGCCGGCTTGCATGCTATCGGAATCAGTCAATCTAGGGTTTAGCGTTTAGCGCTTTAAGCTACACACGGCGCTGGGGTTGTAATTTGCTAAGTCTCGTCCTCTCCGCGGCTCTCCGTGCGGCGGCATCAGGGAGGCACTTAATCAAAAGTGTATTAGCATAATGCATGAAAAGCTTCCCTGGCTTGCCCAGAGCCTTCCTCTCCCTCTCCAGAGAGACAGACAGGATGCCGGAATTTTCCCTTCATTCCCACTAATGGGATCAGGAAAGGAGCTATCCAGATGGGCAGGTGCATGTGTTCTGCCCAACCGGCATCATGTAAAAACACACACACGCACAGGCAAACACAAACACACACACACACACACACATACACATACAGAGAGAGAAGGAGAAGGACAGAGAAAGATGGATACACACAAACACACATACAGAGAGAGAGAGCGAGAGAGAAAGACAGAGAGATGGATACACACGCACATACACGCAAACACATATGTATATGTATATATATATATATATACACACACACACACACATATACACTCAGAAAGATACATACATACATACATACACACAGACGTATTTAAAAGTGAGCAGGTACTAATAATTGGTCTAGTGTAACCCATCAGGCTAATGTAAGGAACAGTTTGAATGAAGACTGAGAGCCTATGCAATGTTCTCCTCTGCCAGCAGGTCCACCGTACAGCAGGTCAGACAGCAGTAGTTCTCTGGTCTCTGCGTTTGGTCTCTGTGGTATCAAAGCGTATAAAATATTCATCTCCTACACGGCCTGAAATATCATACGTGTAATATGAGGACCCCGATGCACTCAGTGCATCCAAGTTGTGAATGATGTGTGTGTTTGTGTGTAGGTCAGTGTGTGTGTGTGTGTGTGTGTGTGTGTGTGTGTGCGTGCGCGCGTGCGTGCATGTCTGTGTGAGAGAGAGAAAGAGGGAGATAGAGTTTCTGATAAGTAAGAACATGGTGTAAGTTTGTGTGTAGGTCAGTGTTTGTGTGTGTGTGTGTGTATGTGTGTGTGAGAGAGAGAAAGAGAGTTTGTGATGAGTTGGAAAGGGATATAAGTTTGGTCAGTGTGTGTGTGTGTGTGTGTGTGAGAGAGAGAGAGAGAGAGAGAAAGAGAGTTTGTGATGAGTTGGAAAGGGATATAAGTTTGGTCAGTGTGTGTGTGTTTGTGTGTTTGTGTGTGTGTGTGTGTGTGTGAGAGAGAGAGAGAGAGAGAAAGAGAGTTTGTGATGAGTTGGAAAGGGATATAAGTTTGTGTGTGTTAGAGAGAGAGAGAATGCATTGAGCAGCTGTAAATAGACTTCACTATGAGGGAGAGTGAGGGAGATACTGTTGGCCTTGTCTTGCTTTTTTTTTCTCCAGTCATATCTTTCGATTCGGAAAAGTTTCCCAAAAAGCTGTCGATAAGCCCATGGACGGCCCTGACTCTGTCTGCTGTACTTTTGCTAAGACCTGTCAGCGTTTACCGATGGGAAGATATCCATGGCCTGTCCCGCGGGCCTCTGCTTTCGGCCACACCGACCTTCAGAAGGACAAACAACCGAAGGCAAACAACAGCCTCCCATCTGACTGCACTCTCATAATGCCAGTTCTGTAGAGATCTGCCCTGAACTTTAATGGTGCTTAGAGTAGCACTTTCACCAACACTCACTGCACAATCCAGTGGAGAGTCCAGTGTGACCAGTTCAGTGTGTTACACTCTTTATTTCTCTGACTAATGTCATACACTGTGAGAGTGGCACAGCAAAAATGATACAAGTGGTTGAGGAGAGAGGAAAGACAGGTACTCACATGATTCCCACTCAGGGGAAAATCAGGTACACACATGATTCCCACTCAGGGTAAAAAAATGTGCAGGATTAGGCACAGTTAGGAGTATGGAACTGAGAAATCTCGGCTTTGATCGAGGTCTGTGTGATTATTTAGACATTCCTACTCATGAATTTAGGTCATTGGTATGGACAGAATCCATCACTCTGTCTCTCCCTTCCCTCTCATCTAAGCAGGACACCCACATACACAGAGGTGTCGCATGGTTGTAAAACACATTTACACACTGAAACAGTGAACGCTTTGCAGCATGCATTGATATACCTGCCTACTTACTACACACACACACACTCACACACTTGCATATACATCTGCTTACTTGCAACCTCCCTCTCTCTCTCCAATCTCTCTCCTCTTCACACATACACAGATGTAAGCTCTTAGCGATTTAGCAGTAGAGAGTGAGACACACACACACCTCATGAGTCACCTGTTCCACTGTGAGAATCCAAGAGGTGCTCACAGAAAACACCTGTGCTGTGGACCTGTCATTGTCTACCATCACGAAGACCAGTTTAAAAAACACCATTCACCAAACACAAAGACCAGTTTAAAAAGACACTGTCTACCAAACACAAAAACCAGTTTGAAAAACACTATCTCTACCAAACACAAAAACCAGTTTAAAAAACATTGTTACCCGCATATAAAGACCAGTTTAAAAAAACCCTGTCTACCAAGTATGAACACCAGTCTACCAAATACAAAGTCTACTGGCCATTTTCTAGATTTGGGTTTACTGCTGTGAGAGAGAAAAGTGTCCCTGTGTTTAAGACAGGGGCTTAGGTTAGTGCCAGTGAGTCAGAGCAGGTGGCTTTGACCGCAGGCCCACAGAGTCAGCCATGCTCTGAACTCACTGCTCACTCCCTGGGCAGATGGAGCTTATTCACTTACTACACACTTAGTCTGGGCAAGGCTGTGTTCAGCTAATGCACTTTAATAAAAAGACCAAAATGAAAATATTGCCTTTTTCATAAAATATGATAAGCTGATTTTTGCAAAGAAAATGTAAATGTTATTTTTAAAACTCAGACAATGTTTTGTGTGTGTGTGTGTGTGTGTGTGTGTGTGTGTGTGTGTATATATATATGTATATATATGCACACACACACACACACACACACACACACACAAGATGCTTACAAGTCATGTTGGCTGTAAAACTCCTCACTCTTGCGTTATTGGATAAAATTTATTTCCCCATTGCATTTTTATTCTGACTAGTAAAGATTAGATTTCTGGGTATTGCGTGTGTGTCCTCGCATATGGTGTGTCTCTGAATTTTCTGTTTCCCTGTCAACATTAGCTAGGTTACATCAGCGGCATGGCCACACACTGACTCACATTATTAGATAAATATGATAATTTAATAGGCACACAGACTTCTTCTCAGCCTCCCTCACACTTCTGAATCTCTCCTGAGCAGTCAGCACAGCTGAGGTGAAAATGGATTTTTCCTCTGTGTTGTACTGATCTGGTGATGATGCGAGGACACACATTTCTGCCCCCCAAGACACACACACACACGCGCATTCAGCCTGCATTTTTTTTTTTTCAATAAAACCCACATGTGTGCTGGAGCAGCTCTGGAAGAGAAGTCCAAAGCTATCATGACCTGTTGGTGAAATGGAGAAAACAGTGGCTCTTCACTCACCTGCTGCTGTTCTTGCTCTGTATTAATTCCGACTTTGTTTAACTGAAGAATCAAAGATTGTGAGAGTAATGCGGGAACTGAGCCCAGGTGCAAATAACTCACTGGCACTTGTATTCAATGCAAAACAAACCATTTCCCATGAACAGTGTATAAACTCACAATACTTGTTTGTGTCCTGTAATGTGTGATGTGAATAATGAACAGACCACATTGTTTAGTGTTTTTGTCTGGACACCATTTTATGACAGTTCCATTCCACATGGTTCCTGCAGTATAGGAATAGGCTTCGCTCATCCATCCGAGAGAGCAGTCAGTTAAGTCCCTCCACGCCTGCTTCTCTTATCAGCAGCTAAACTTCAAGCCCTGTCCTTCCCTCTGGCGTTAGACTCATCCTTAGTTTCAATTACTTTTCTTCACCCCAGTGCTCCATCCATCAATTAGAACACTGGACGCTCTGAAGACAGACAGGATCTCCACACGGCGGAACACGAGAAGAGTCTGCAGTTATAGCTGTACAAGCTTTATATGCAAAGTGTGCAGAGTGTACAGTTATAAACAGAGTGTACAGGTATAGCTTTATGAACAGGGGGTACAGTTATAGTTTCATAAACAGAGTGTACAGGTATAGTTTTATGAACAGGGGGTACAGTTATAGTTTCATAAACAGAGTGTACAGTTCTAGTTTTATAAACAGAGTGTACAGTTATAGTTTTATGAACAGGGGGTACCTTTATAGTTTTATAAATAGACTGTACAGTTATAGTTTTATAAACAAAGTATACAGTTATAGTTTTATGAACAGGGGGTACCTTTATAGGTTGATAAATAGACTGTACAGGTATAGCTTTATGAACAGGGGGTGCAGGTATAGTTTCATAAACAGAGTGTACAGGTTTACTTTTATAAACAGAGTGTACAGGTTTACTTTTATAAACAGAGTGTACAGGTTTACTTTTATAAACAGAGTGTACAGGTTTAGTTTTATAAACGGAGTGTACAGGTTTAGTTTTATAAACAGAGTGTACAGGTTTACTTTTATAAACAAATTGTGCAGTTATAGTTTTATAAACAAAGTACACAGTTACAGTTTTATAAACAGAGTGCGCAGTTATAGTTTCATAAAAAGAGTGTAGCACAATTGTAAACTGTTCTGACGGGAGTTGTTTGGGTTATGAATAAGAGTAATTGTTCAGATAGTTGTCAGAGTCGAGATTGCAGTGGTTACTTTTCTCTGTGTTGGGGTGGGCTGAGTGTGGAGGAGGGAGGGAGGTCCTGCAGGTGCAGTGGAGTTTAGGGAGAAGATAGGACCTGCAGAGAGGAACAAGGAGTAGATAAGAGGGACAGCATCTCCCGGGGGGGACGAGGGGTTCTATCTCCAGCAGCCTGCTGCCAGTCATGTCAGACAGGTCACACACACACACACACACACACACACACACACACACACACTCACACTATTAAAGCCCATACTGTTTTATTGTTCAACACCTGGACCCAGCCTACCTACACACTGTCTGTGGAGTTTTCAGCCTCTTTTTGTTGAAAGCCACTGCGCTCATCAGATCCCACAGAATGGCTCCTGTTGATAAGCACTGGGGCTCCATTTTCAGAGCCACAATGGCCACCCGACTGATACAGAATAATGTACATATGCTCTCAAATGAGGTTCAGCCCAAGCGTGGTTTCCCATCTCCTCTTGAAGAAAAAAAGCCTGCCACATTCCAATTGGTTTCCCTACCGACACACAGCAAAACTAAAGAGCGACTGCACCATTCTCAACTCTGAATGGAGTAATCTCCCTCAGCCTGTACTTTACAAAAATAAAATAATCCATCATTCTTTTTGTCAGAGAGAGAGAGAGAATAGAAGTGCACCCAGGCAATATTGATTTGCAGGAGATGGCGCTAGCCAGTGGAATGTAGAGATCTATAATTGATGAAACTGTGGTGGACAGTATAACTCTGTGTTGGGTGGATGTGGGTGAGTGTGTGGTGGGATTAGGGTGTGGCATGTATAGTGTGCTGTGTGGAAAGTAAAGGTATAGAGTTGTTTTTAGAGAACTTAAGAGAGAAAGTGTGTGTGTATGTGTCTGTGTGTGTGTGTGTGTGTGTGTGTTTATTTATAGTCTTGTAAGTCTTTAAAAACCATCAAGGCCTTGAACTGTGCATGTTCACTAAACAGTTATCGTATTTGGTTTGATATGTTTGTGTGTGCAGATATGATGATGCACTG
>NC_044508.1:19674297-19679297 GCF_902362185.1 Chanos chanos | reverse complement strand
TACTAACCCTAAAAGGTGTGGTTGTATGAGTACTGTACTAACCCTAAAAGGTGTGGTTGTATCAGCCTGCCTCTGGTAAAGATGTGGCTCGGGTGTTTTGGGAGCATTTCGAGGGAAAAGAATGATTCACTTGGGCATTTTTCCTGGACTTCAGTTACCTACGAGTCTCTCTCTCTCTTTCTCTCTCTCTCTTTCTCTCTCTCTCTCTCTCTGTCTCTCTCTCTCTCTCTCTGTGTGTGTGTGTGTGTGTGTGTGTCTTTGGGACTTGCTGTCTCTCTCTCTCTGTGTCACAGTAGAACAGGCTGTAATCGATAAGACAAGTTGTGCATTGGTTCAGTGGTTTGATCAGTGATGGATGAGTAACAGTGTGGCTGAGTGCGAGCCTGTGCGGTCATTTAAACACCCGTCTCTCTCTCTCTCTCTCTCACCCACACACACACAATCACACTCTCACACAACACACAGACACCAAACACACACACACACAGCAGACACACAAATAGACACAAACTGTGAGATTAAGGTCTGTGGTCACTGAACAAGAGCTCAAGGGCTTTAGTTGATACAGAGAGGGGGGGAGCTGCAGAGACAGACAGAGAGAGAGACAGACAGAGAGAGAGAGAGACAGAGAGAGAGAGAGACAGAGAGAGAGACAGACAGAGAGAGAGACAGACAGACAGAGAGACAGACAGACAGAAAGAGAGAGACAGACAGAGAGAGAGAGACAGAGAGAGAGACAGACAGACAGAGAGAGAGAGAGAGAGCAGCAGTATTCAGTTGCAGCACTTTTACCTATGCACTGAGAGCACTGTATTCCTGCACTGTTTAATTAAAATGTTAATGTAATGAATTGTTTGTTTGACTCTGTGACCGGGTGAAATGATACCAGTGAGAGAGAGAGAGAGAATAATGATCATTACCTGTACAAATGGTGAAAAATACCCAGTGACCTCAGAGGTCAGTGACAAGCTGAGGAGAGTTAGGTGTGTTTCTGCTGAGACAATAATTGCAATTCTCCTCAAACTGCACATGTTGCTAACCCCTTTTTATATGTGAGCTGTCCTCTTCCTGTGGCCGGCGGTCTGCTCAGCATTGACTGAACATCTGACAGAGACTGGTCAGCATGTACTGCAGTGTTTTCTCTGACGATTTAGACTGAACAGGAGACCCTCGATGGTTTGATTTTTTTTCCCCCCTAGAGAACCTTTCTTCCACTCACTCTAACAGGTTCAAATGACAAATATAGCGTTTATATCTTTTAAATTTTTCTGTTTTTTTCCCTCTCTTATTCTTTCTCATTGAATTGATGACATTCATTTTCATCCCTGCTTTGTTCTTCGTTCTCTTTTACGAGCAGTGAGGTGAAAAAGCAGAAGCATTAACATCGTACTCTTATGTCACTGTTGTCCTCGGGAGAATCGATTTCTCTGCTCTGTGGCTGTTTGCGCCTAAAATCCTAATATCTTTCACACACACACACATCTAATAACCTGTGAGACGACTCCTTTGATTTATAATTTAGCATTACGAAGCCGGCGGATATGAATACATATTACCCTTAATTCAACGTGTGCCTCGACCTCAGAACCAACCGCACCCCAAAAATAATTCACCTCTATGTTCAAATAGTTTTAAAGTCCTTCATCTATAGACACTATATACACACTGTTTCACATATAGACTATATACACACTGTTTCACATATAGACACTGTACACACTGTTTCACATATAGACACTGTACACACTGTTTCACATATAGACACTATACACACTGTTTCACATATAGACACTATACACACTGTTTCACATATAGACACTATACACACTATTTCTCATATAGACACTATACACACTGTTTCACATATAGACACTAAACATACTGTTTCACATATAGACACTATACACACTATTTCACATATAGACACTATACACACTATTTCACATATAGACACTATACACACTGTTTCACATATAGACACTAAACATACTGTTTCACATATAGACACTATACACACTGTTTCACATATAGACACTATACACACTATTTCTCATATAGACACTATACACACTGTTTCACATATAGACACTAAACATACTGTTTCACATATAGACACTATACACACTATTTCACATATAGACACTATACACACTATTTCACATATAGACACTATACACACTGTTTCACATATAGACACTAAACATACTGTTTCACATATAGACACTGTACACACTGTTTCACATATAGACACTATACACACTATTTCTCATATAGACACTATACACACTATTTCACATATAGACACTAAACATAGTGTTTCACATATAGACACTAAACATAGTGTTTCACATATAGACACTAAACATACTGTCACATGTACATGACTCTTGTATGAGTCATATATGTGTATTTTTCAGTGTGTAGGGGAACAGGGCGTTTTGATAGATGGGACATTTCTGTGTATTGGTAAATGGATAGCAGGTTTGCGAGTGATAGACTATATGTAAAGTATATATAGAGTATATATAGAGAACCTGTTGTGTTACAGTGAAGGGTGTTTCATTCGCTTGATCCGTGGAGACAGGACGAGAACAGATTACCTGATTACTTGATTGTAACATGTGTGAGAAAAAGCACACACACAAGCACACGTACGAGTACAAGCACGCATACGTGAAAGAGGCAGAGAAAACATATTTCTCCTCCCTGCTGTGCCACCATGACAAAGATGACACAGACAGGAGGAGGTTCACTGTCTCAAAATATACACGCGTCTTCTCCCTTTGAAACACACACACCACACAGCCCCCCTCCTTTCTCTCTCTCTCTCTCTCTCTCTCTCTCTCTCTCTCTCCCTCTCTCGTTACCTTCTTTTCGTGCTTACTCAGACTTGGATGGCTTCCCCTCTCTACTAGCCTGTACAGCACTGAATAATGCATCTCCAACTTTTTTTTTTTCCAACATCTCAGCAAAAGCACTTTGCACTTTTTCCCAAAATCCTAAACTCCACCTCTTCTCCACCCACACCCTTTCTTCTGGCCCTCCCCTCCTCCTCGCTCCGTCTTCTCCCTCGACAGCTCAAAAAAGGAGCGCAGAAGGAGCTTTTAACAGTAATTACAGCCCTTAATTGACCGTGTCTGTACTCTGCATTCAGAATGAGAGAGACAGAGAGAGAGAGAGGGAGGGAGAGAGAGAGAGAGGAAGACTGGCGGTGGGGGTGTTTGTATTAAGATGTCCCGAGAAGGAAAGTGTGCTGTCTCTTCATTTATGATAATTTGTAACTGCGTACACCCCCCCCCCCGCGTTTCCCCCTTGCCGAGGGAATGTTTTCAGGACTTGGCATGTGTTTTTTTGTGGGTGGTTGGGAGGTGAAGGCTGGTTGCCGTGGGAAGCAGAATCCTTTGCATGATGAAGGAAAACCGCTGATCAAACAGCACAGCTGGTAGTTGTGATATTAGCGGACGTGGTATTTTAATGTTTATTGTTGTTATTTCTATTTCAACATTAAATGCCTGGTTATTAATATACTCATGATCTGACTGCTGTTTTATTCTGATGAGCTTGTTTATTTGTCAGATGGCAGTTGGCATGGGTGGCTCCCAGCGCAAATCAATTTTACTCCACACATATGTGGGATAACTGTGATAGGGACCTGGAGAGTTTTCTCCCTTTCTCACTCTTACTCTCACTCTCTTTCTCTCACTCACTCTCTCTCTCTCTCTCTCTCTCTTTCTCACTCTCTCACTCTCACTCTCTCTCTTTCTCACTTTCTCACTCTCTCACTCTCACTCTCTCTCTCTCACTCACTCTCTCTTTCTCTTTCTCTCTCTCTTTCTCGCTCTTTCTCTCTCTTTCTTTCTCTGTCTCTCTCTTTCTCTCTCTCTCTCTCCCTCTCTCTCTCTCTCTCTCTGCTCTTAAACACTCTGGTCAGTGTTTTCTCTGTCATATCTAATTGAGAGGAACTTGGAATGTTGCAGTTTTGTTTTCTCTGGCTGTTAGTGACTTTACAACACTGTCACACTCTCTCTCTCCCTCTCTCTTTCTCTTTCTCTCTCCCTCTCTCTTTCTCTTTCTCTCTCCTTCTCCCCTTCTCTTTCTCTCTCCCTCTCTCTTTCTCTTTCTCTCTCCCTCCCTCTTTCTCTCTCCCTCTCTCTTTCTCTCTCCCTCCCTCTTTCGCTCTCCCTCTCAATGTCTCTTTTTCTCTCCCTCTCTCTTTTTCTCTTTCTTCGGACTCTCTTATCTGTCACACACACACCTGCCCAAAGGGGTTTCTTAGAGGCGCACACACACACACACACACACACACACACACATACACATACACACAAACACAATCACAGAGCTTAAAAGCAAAGTAATTGTAAAGAAATAGCGTCATTAAATCACTACTGTGATGAATGAAAATACGCTGAGGAGGGAGCAGCAGTAATAGACCACTCACTGAATGTGTTGGGTTCCCTTTGTGTCCCTGTGATGTTTCAACATCAGTGTGGTTTACCCCGTCCTCACAAGGCTGAGACAGTGTGTCTGTGTCTGTGTCTGCGTGTGCGTGTGCGTGTGCGTGTGTGCGCACGCGTGTGTGTGTGTGCGCGTGCGTGCGTATGTGTGTGTGTCTGTGTGTGTCTTTCTGTGTATGTCTGTGTGAGTCTGTGTGTGTGTATGTTTGTGTTTTTGAGCATGTGCATGTGTGTGTTTCTGTGTGTGTGTGTGTGTGTGTGTGTGTGTGTTTGAGCATGTGTGTGTTTGTGTTTGTGTATGTGCGTGTGACCTGTTCACCCAGCCCATGACGTCACCAAATGACGTCACTACTGACTGACCTGTTCCCCCAGCCCATGAAGTGAGGTCTTTACTGATCTTCACACAGGGTCAACACAAGGTCACACTCACCTTGACGATGTCCGCTTTAATGATGCTCTAATGCCTTTTCTACTCCAAACACTGAACATGCAGCCACACAAAGTAGCCCAGGTTGTCTATTAAGGTCTGACTGGAAACTGGAG
>NC_044508.1:19659297-19669297 GCF_902362185.1 Chanos chanos | reverse complement strand
TTTGTGTGTGCTGGCGCGCCTGCGTGTTTGTGTGTGTGTGTGTATGTGTGTGTGTGTGTGTGCATTAGTGTGTTTGTGTATTTGTGGGTGGCAAGGTGGGTAAGTGAATGGATTTGTGTGTGTGTGTGTGTGTGTGTGTGTGTGTGTGTGTGTGTGTGTGTGTGTGTGTGTGTGTGTGTAGCGTAACTCATAATGAAACACAGTGAAATAGTCTGTGTTCATACAGCCGTAATTGAGCGGTGTGCCTGAGAAGAGACTGAACATTTGAACAGTATTTTAACAGTACTGTGTTAGTTGTATGTAGTATGTTAATGGTCTATTATTGAATTGTAATACTGAGTTTACTGCAGTATTAATAACTAATCAGTGTAACTCAGACTTCTCAAACAGTATTATGTCTATGGATTACTCTGTGTCTGGTACAGACAGTGCTCATTCATCACCTGTTTAGAGTTCTTCAGCATTCAGCATAGAGAAAACAGTACCCCATACCTAGTACAGCCTTCAGCATAGAGAAAACAGTACCCCATACCTAGTACAGCCTTCAGCATAGAGAAAACAGTACCCCATACCTAGTACAGCCATCAGCATAGAGAAAACAGTACCCCATACCTAGTACAGCCATCAGCATAGAGAAAACAGTACCCCATACCTAGTACAGCCTTCAGCATAGAGAAAACACTCCCCCATACCTAGTACAGCCTTCAGCATAGAGAAAACACCACCCCATACCTAGTACAGCCATCAGCATAGAGAAAACACCACCCCATACCTAGTACAGCCTTCAGCATAGAGAAAACAGTACCCCATACCTAGTACAGCCTTCAGTATAGAGAAAACACCACCCCATACCTAGTACAGCCTTCAGCATAGAGAAAACACTCCTCCATACCTAGTACAGCTGCTAGAGGAGAGGATGGTGAAAGACTGTTTGAGGAAGAGTCCTTGTTCCTGGGAGTCACAGGCCTCCATTGATTTCAGTGAGGCTGAATATTCATGTGGCCGTGAGACAAAGCCTCGTCTTCCTCCGTGTCCTTACCATCCTCTCCATTACTCTGTCTCCCCCTCAGCCCTACGGATGAGTATGGACTCAGTGCAGGTCTACTCTATTTGTGCTTCTCTGATTGGTTTTGTTTGTTTCCTCTCTCCTACACATTATGTGAATATGAATTGGGGGGGGGGGGGGCTCTTTGTTTATGTAAATGCACCCGAATGTCAATGCATTGATCCAGTTTTTAATCGAGTCATAACAGACTAGTCTAAATGCTAATCAGAATCCCTATGGCTGTCCATTCCAATACGACCAGAGCAAAGCACACCGCCCGTTTAACAAAGACCTCCAACTGCAGCTGTGCAGCTAAAAGCCTCGGACTGGAGGAATGAAGAACAATTAATATTAATTAGTGTTGACGTGAAGGAATGGAGATGAAGACTCAGAGTCTGGTCATGTGACCGCACAGCCCCATGCCACACTCAACACGAGACATACGTGCATATGTGTAGAATGTGTGCATACACGTGTTTGTATGTGTGTGTGTGCGTGTGTTTGAGTGTGTATACAGATGTTTGTGTTTGTGTGTGTGTGTGTGTGTGTGTGTTTGAGTGTGTGTGTGTTTGTGTGTGTGTGCGTGTGTACGCAAGTGTTTGTATGTGTGTACACACTTAATGATTTCTCTCATTGTTAGTAATGCTGGAGTCAGCAATGCGGTGCACACATATTCAAGTGGTTGCTAGGCGACCGCATGTCTGTCCTGATATGGAGTCCATAAAAGTGTTTGAACGCACATGTGTGTGTGCGTGCGTGCGTGCGTGCGTGTGTGTGTGCGTGCGTGTGTGTGTGTACAGACGTGTTTGTATGTGTATGCATCTTGTGAGAGACACTGAAGAGCACACGGTTCTCTCACAGCTCTGTGTCAGGTGTTGGGTTGAAGTTCTGTGTGTGGCAGTGTGTAAATGCAGTTTAAATACAGTGGACTTCAGATGGCAGAACTACACTGAGGGAATGTAAGAGTTTGTCTTCACTGTCTGAATATTTATGGAGTCAGAACCGCTGATATCTCACACCACTGTAAGGGCAGGGTGGTTTTATTTTCGTTTTGTTATGTTTTACCCAGTGTGACACAAACCTGTAATATTCCTGCTGTTTTCAAGAATGAAGATCCATAAAACTTTTGAATTAATCTTTTAAACATGTCATGTGTTTGTCATGAGTTGGTCTCTTCCTTACATTGTGGCAGAACCATGCCAGTTGCCCAATTTTAATTAAAAAAAAAAAAAAAAAAAAGATCAGTGCTCCAGAGAAGGGCAAGGACCTGTTCAATGACTCTCAAAATCAGTACAGGTGACCAGTCATTTTCATCATCATTAGTGACCGTCTGGCTGGTGTAGCTGTTGAATGAAGAGTGAGGGAGGTCAGATTCAGTCTGTGGTTATCTGTGCTGTTTTCACTGTGTCTGCACCGTCTGGGTGTGCTCAGAGTCTTAGTCAGGGAAAAAGAAACAGTAAAACTTACTTCTCTCACAAAGTAATATGATAATGTAGGCATGCAGGCTGTTATTTTTGGGGGAGGATTAATGAGTGATATATAAGAGAGAATGAGAAACAGAGAGAGAAAGGGAAAGAGAGAGAAAGAGCAAGAGAGAGAGAGAGAGAGAGAGAGAGAGAGAGAGAGCAAGAGAGAGAGAGAGAGAGAGAGAGCCTGGCTGTGAGGATGTTCTCCAGAGAGAGCTGGCATAGCTTAACTACTCTGCTGTTGTGAAATTGATCATTGTTGAATGGGTCCCCTGGTGCAGCAGTTATAAGGTACACTACATGAATAATTAAAGAGCTTTTCCAAAGATGAATGTGTGGAATAAACTCGTCTTCCTTCGCTAAAACAGCAGACGTCTCAGGGCACACACATATTTCGTGGATGTCTGCTCCTTCCAGGCTTGGCCAGAGCTGCATTCTGCTCTTTAGACGTAGGAAGTTTCTGTGGGTTACAGTTTGTGATGATTGAATGAGCGCTGGATAATTACCATTCACTGAGTGCTTAACTCAGACCGGTTTAATTTGGACTCAGGACTGCACAAACTAAAGAAAGTTTAACTTTGTATTCACGATTAACGCCTGTTCTCTGTGTTTCTCTGTGTGTGTGTGTGTGTTCGTGTGTGTTCGTGTGTGTTCATGCTCGTGTGCGTGTGCGTGCTCGTGTGTGTGTGCGCATGCACATATATGCGTATGTATACATGTCTGTGTGTGTGTGTGTGTGTGTGTGTGTGTTCTGTAGCTCTCCTGACGTGTAGGCCAGATGAGTTTCAGTGTGGGGATGGGTCCTGTATCCACGGCACTAAACAGTGTAACCGAGTTCACGACTGCCCAGACTACAGCGACGAAGCAGGCTGCACCAACAGTGTGTATCTCTTCTCTTCTCTTCTCTTCTCTTCTCTTCTCTTCTCTTCTCTTCTCTTCTCTTCTCTTCTCTTCTCTTCTCTTCTCTTCTCTTCACTTCTCCTCTCCTCCTCTTCTCTTCTCTTCTCTTCTCCTCTTCTCTTCTCTTCTCTTCTCTTCTCTTCTCTTCTCTTCTCCTCTCCTCCTCTTCTCTTCTCTTCTCTTCTCTTCTCCTCTTCTCTTCTCTTCTCTTCTCTTCTCTTCTCTTCTCTTCTCTTCTCCTCTCCTCCTCTTCTCTTCTCTTCTCCTCTCCTCCTCTTCTCTTCTCTTCTCTTCTCTTCTCTTCTCTTCTCCTCTCCTCTTCTTTTCCTCCTTTTCATCCTCCCATTCCGCTCTTCTCCACTCCTGCCTCTTCCTCCAGCCTCTCTGTCTGTGGGATGAAGAACAGAGCGAGTCACTTTCAGATTGTATTGATTTACTACTTCATTAATACTTTCATTTAAAGCATAATTCATTTTTATTCTTCATGGCTTTAACAGCATCTGACAGCCACCTAACCAAAACCACACTCTTCAGTGATTTTGTAACGAACTCAGTGAAATCTCCATTAAGAAGTGGTTTAAAAACATTTTAAAATGATGCATGACAGAGGCCCATTAAATGAACTTAAAACATTTATTAAATCCTAATTGGGAGAATTTTATCTTCAGATTATCGGACTAACAGAACTGATATCAGGGAATGTGTTGACAAACATTGACATTCAACACATTTGTGTGAAAATGTCAGTATTTGTCATGGTTCCAGTTCCATTTCTCCTTTCTCTGTTCTCAACATGGTCTCATTGATTTCATTTCCCTCAAAAACCCAACAAAGTATAAAAACAGCTATTACTGAGTAAAGTTTAGGTTTGGATTATGTGGAAGGAAAATAACTTTTCACCTTTTCTAACAATTTTTGTACAATTACGAAACCTGTGGGTTGTGACTCTCACATTTAATACTGACATTTTTTTTCCTAATGACGATGTTAATGTTATTGATGTTAGACGTCATGCTGTTGGCGTTAAACACCTTTTTAATCAGGTCATAAAAATAAAATGACTGAAGTCTGTCTGCGTGGGGAAAGGCCTTGTTTCATAGGTTTTAAAGCGTCTGTAAGCTCTTCATGGACAGAGTTTAGGTTGTTAGTGCTGTTTGTTTGGGTCATTAGGGATTTTTTGTCTAATTGGTCTCTCTGGAATTTTCTGGCGCAGCAACAAAGTGCGAGGGCCCTCAGAAGTTCCAGTGTAAGAACGGACAGTGTATCGACAGCAGTAAAGTGTGTGATGCCGTGAAAGACTGCAAGGACTGGTCAGACGAACCAATGAAGGAGTGCGGTAAGCTCTGTCTCACACACACACACACACACAGACATATACACACACACACACACAGACATATATTCAGACATACACACATACAACATGTTTCACATTTTGTACATGAATTAGAATTACCCCACATTCTCTCTTTACCACACACACACACACACACACACACTCACTCAGAGTGAGGTTGAGAGACTATGTAGGAATGGCTGTAGCTTCAGTGCAGTAGAGTATGGAGAGACAGCCAAACCATTTCACAGTGCTCACTCTCCCTGGGGTGCCTTCACAGCTGGACGTGCTGGGACTACATTACCCATCAGCCTTCAGACTGTCAGCAGGCTCCCGCTGATTACAACCATTCATCACTGTAGTTTTCAAAAGCCTCAGCGGAATTGTCCGTCCTCCTGCTGAAAAAGCTATGGATCAATACACAGTGTGTTCATAGAATTATGTTTTCATCCATTTACAGAATGATTAAACTTTCTGAATCGGTGTTTATTAACTGGAACGACATGTAGTATTACCCCTCTCCCTCCCTCCCTCCCTCCCTCTCTCTCTCTCTCTCTCTCTCTCTCTCTCTCTCATATATATGTGTGTGTGTGTGTGTATGTATATATGTGTATATAAGGTATACATAATAGCATAATATATATAACATATAAAATGCAACATATATAAAGCCTTATTCAGTCAACAGACACACAAAAAATATTACTCTTAATCAAAGCATTATTCAAATAGTGTTGCTGTACTCTTCTAACACTTTCAGCAATTAACCTTATCATGATATCACGTTATGTTACATCTCTCTCTCTCTCTCTCTCTCTCTCTCTCTCTTTTTCATTGCGTGTGTGTGTGTCCTTGATGATTTGAATCTTGAGTCAGTTTGTGGATTCTCTGGGTATGTGGTAATTTCCCCAGGGCTCTTGTCCTCTCTTCTCTCTCTGACTCAGACAGAGATTAGAGGGGCACCTGGCATAATGCAGCCCCCCCAGCACTGCAGGCTGGAACTGCTCCAGGTGCACCGCTGTTCCACAAACCGGGATTTCTCCCGCTCTTTCTCTTTCTCTCTCTCTCTTTACCCCTTTTGCTCTCTCTCTCTCTCTCTTTACCCCTTTTGCTCTCTCTCTCTCTCTCTCTCTCCCTCTCTCTCTCTCCCTCCCTCTCTCTCCCTCCCTCTCTCTCCCTCCCTCTCTCTCTCTCTCTCTCTCTCTTTACCCCTTTTGCTCTCCCTCTCCCTCTCTCTCCCTTTTTCTCTCTCTCTTTTTCTCTTTCTCTCTTTACCCCTTTCGCTCTCCCTCTGTCCCTCTCTCTCTCTCTCTCTTTACCTCTTTTGCTCTCCCTCTCTGTCTTTGTCTGACTCCTCTGCCCACACATAGTGTGTGTCTTTCTGCTCACAGTCTCTGGAAACCTGCTGCATATGCTGCTTTGTCTTTCCTCTCTTTCATATTTTCTTTCTCTCTCTCTCTCTGTCTCTCTGCCTCCTTCTCTCTCTCTCTCTCTCTCTCTCTCTCACTCTCTCTGCCTCCCTCTCGCTCTCTCTCTCTCTCTCTCTCTCTCTGCCTCCTTCTCGCTCTCTCTCTCTCGCTCTCTCCCTCTCTCTCTGCCTCCCTCTCCCTCTCCCTCTCTCTCTCTCTGTCTCTCACCACTGGTTTTGACAGACTGGATTTTTCTCATTAGTCTGGTATTTGTCATTATGATAGAGAGTAGACACACACACACACACACACACAGATATTTGAAACAAAGGAGAGCACAAAACATGCCTAGAGATTCTTGCATTCTTAGAGTGCATATTGTCACACACACACACACACACAAACACACACCGATATATACAGTATGCCAGAAAATTATCGTGAACCTCTCCACTTTGGGAGAGTTCGTCCTGATGTAATTATGTTAATGACTTTATTTTAATTGACATGCTTTAGGACACTGTGGTGCTGCAGTCAGCCGTAGGGAATGAGACAGCCTGCTGCGTTTGGACACACAAGAAAACGGAAAAACGGCAAAAATGTCACATCAATGCAGATCGTATTTCCCCCTGATGTGTTTATATTAGTGAGTTCAGAAAACGCAATCAGATCGTTATTTCCTAGACGTGATTTCTGAGATTCAGACCGTAGGCATAAGTACACACACACACACACACACACACACACATACTGTACATATCTGGAGCATCAGCCCCTCTGAATATTAATGTCATGGTTGCAGTCTGTCCCTCTCTGGGGGCAGGAGAGATTATATGGACCTCAGCACTCTCTCATCACTCTTGGCAGGAAAATGAACCTGTGGAGATGGATAGACAGGGAGAGGAGGAGAGAGAAACAGTTGTCAGTCACCGTCAGTTTGCCATGGATACTCATTATGTGATCCAGTCATGCTGACCGTGCTGACCTTTGACCTCCCCTCCATTCTCCCTTACCGTGTCCGACCTCTCTCTCTCTGACACAGGTGTGAATGAGTGTGCCAACAACAACGGAGGCTGTTCTCACATCTGCCGAGACAAGCGGATTGGCTACGAGTGCGGCTGTCCGTCAGGCTACAGGCTGCTGGACAAGAAGACCTGTGGGGGTAAAACTCATTCCTACAACGTTTGTTCCTAACGTTCTGTCAATGTTTGTACGATGTTTTTTTTTAAGGGTTTTTTTGTTTCGTTTTTGGGGAGGGGAGGGGTTTCACTAAAAATGGCTAAACATATCCATCAACAAGTGTCTGTATTTGTGTCAGATTTTTACACTGATATATATGTTTCTGCGTGTAATGAGGGGAATAGATATTCAGTGTGTCTGTGAAAGTTCAATTCAGGTAGCATACATAAACATAAGAGCTACAAACACACATCAAGATTCTACATCATAATGAAACAGTATGTTACACATAAGATCCAGGTTTTGAATATCGGCGTTGATAAGGTGTGTTTATTAGGCCTGTAGACAGTCAGCGGGGAACCTGCTGATTGTGGATATGAGAATAAATTTAAGGGAGGACACTTCCATTCATTCATTGTATGCTGGCGGGAACCCCAGAGTGGGAAATGCCCCTTCAGGTCCTTTCACTCATTTTCCCTGCTGTTGCTGATGACTTTCCGATAACCGCTCTTCTCCGCAGACATAGACGAATGTGAAAACCCAGACGTCTGCAGTCAGATCTGTATCAACTACAAAGGTGACTACAAATGTGACTGTTATGAAGGCTATGAGATGGATCCTGTGAGCAAGGCCTGCAAAGCAGTGGGTAAGACCGCGTCCCTGTCAGACACACACCCTTCCCCACAGCGCCACAGGCTAACTTTAGGTTATCTGTTACAGACACAAGGCATACGGGAAAAAGTGATAAGAGTGTGCCATCGGGCAGGTATTTAGGACCATTGATATGTGATATGTAAACACAAGGTTGGAGAATGGATGTTCTGCTTTGGATGTTTCTAGAAAGCAATCTAGAGATTAGCTTCATTTCTCTGTGCCTTCTTTGATTCAGACAGCAGCACAATTACCCATCATTCCTTTCCTGCCATCATTTGTGACTGTTGAGGAGGGAGTTGAGATGAGAATTAGCCTTGGCTTTAGCATTAAACAGCGCGAAAGCGTCATTGATCACCTCTGCAGATACGCAAGCCACTCTTCATTACCTGTTATGAGACAGAATGTATGGGCGATGTGAAAACCGGAAGGTGTTTATTAGCGGCGCAGTGTGCCGCGTCGCCGCGGGCCTGAACGTGGCTCTGCCGTCAGCCGTCTGACGGAGCGGGCCGGCGTTTCTCGACACCGCGTAATCTCTGGTCGCGTTAGCGGAGACGTTTATTATTGATGAAGAGGCTTATTTCCTCAGACGGTGTAAATACAGAGCGTGGCGTGGGGGTGATGAGCAGGTTACACAGGCTTAATGAAGCCTATTCCATTCCTTACTCCCTACCTCGCTTGTCTGCTCAGTCCGCAGAACGTTCCGGAGGTTTCACTCCAGCTCACAGGAGGGGATGAACGGGAGGAAAGGACTGTTTGTTGAGATATGGGCCTGCGCTGGTTCAGAAAGTTTATTAGTTATAATGATTTTTTTTACTCAGTCTTGTTTGTATGGTTTATTTCCTACTGCGTTTTCTGGCTTTATGTCTCAGTGATATTAGTGCTTGTGCTGTATGAGATGGAGCTCTGAGAGCCCAGGCTTGGAGAGGGCAGGTTCTGAGGTAGCTTTGTGGTGCATGACGCCACATTTTTAGGGGATCGTGAATGTATAGAGTCTGGTCCGGACGAAAAAAAAAAGAGACTTTTTTTCCTCTGTTAATTAACCTGTTGGGCATACACTGCTCTGAAGGCTTTGATACTGAAAGCGCACATTTCTAAAATGTATTTTCAAGGGTTTTTCTTTTTATTATTTTACAGCTTTTGTGATCGTGTTCACGTTGAGTGTCTTGACTGATTGTCCTTTCTACTTCTGCGGTCAGGTCAGACTGGAAATTAGACTGTAGTGAAATCCCATTAAAAATCTCTCACTGACAGTGAATTCTATAGATTATGATGGATTACTGAGATTGATAGGCCCAGTGCTCAGGACGTCGTCTGTCATTGGTCCTTTTTATAAAACCCTCCCACATAGCAGTCGTCTCTCTGGGACACACACTGAACCGTGTCAGGCGTGTCTTTCTTCAGACTATTCATCCAGATATCTATCCATCTGATCCTCTGTCCATCCATCTCTCCATCTCTCTGTATGTCCATCCCTCCATCCATCCATCCGTCCGTCCATTTATGTCCCTACGACACCTGCACAAACTTTATGAAAACGTGGCAGTGAAACGTATTGAAATCTAACACAGGCTCTGTCTGTCTCTTCCCCTGAGCTGTGTGTGTCAGTCTAGTTCTGTTGTGTGTAGATATCTCGCCTTGTCCTCCTGCTCTCAGTGCAGTATGTCTTTACCAAACGTTTCTGTGACAAAACCAGCTTGCTCACAGGCACTGGAGTACACTGTTGGATCTCAGGCAAAAAAAATGAGCGTGTGTGTGCGTGTGTGTGTGCGGTGTGTGTGTGTATGTATATGTGTCTGTGTATGTATGTGTGTATATGTAAACCAGCTTCTGCACAGGCACTGGAGAGGTCTTGAACCCACGCTGTTGGATCTCAGACAGAAAGTGTGAGTGAGTCTACATGTGTGCCTGCATATGTGACTGAAATGGCCTTAAGTACTGGCCAGAAGAATGGAGTACAATAATGACCAGTAACATGAGAAGAAGGCAGTGGGCCCTCAGACTGGACTGGCAC
>NC_044508.1:19644297-19649297 GCF_902362185.1 Chanos chanos | reverse complement strand
CATTGTGGGAAGACGCGATTTAAAGTTCCAGGCGTAATGAAAACATCTGAAGTGAACAAAAACAGAGGCAATTAAAGAGACAATCTGTTGCTACTTGTTCATCCAATTTGTCTCCATCTAATCTTGGTCACATCTCTGCCCAGTGTCAGAGCTGCTTCAAACCACTTAATCCCACATGCACTGCGCTCCACACAAACCACTTAATCCCACATCCCACATGCACTGCACTCCACACAAATGTTCCCACATAAAGACACAATCATCATTTGACGACGTTGACTCTTTGCTTTTCTCTTTGTCTGTTTTAGATTGTTACAGGCAACTTGGGAAAAAAAAAAGGCATTGGCACTAACATCTCTTTAAATGAATGAACTGAGCATGTGAGGTCTCTCATCTTCATGTTGTTTTTATATGAGCCGACCCCCATTAAAACATAGACGGAGACAAAACATAGCCACTCAGTCTGCAACCGGGTATCGGCCTTGTTCATCAGTGTCAGTGAGAGCTGCCGTTGTGTTTCCTCTCCCTGTCTCTGCTTTTGTCCCAGAACAAAAGAGAGAGAGACAAGGAGAGAGAGAGAGACAGGGAGAGAGAGAGAGACAGGGAGGGAGAGAACTCAGAGTTTGAAAGGATCAGGCAGGTTAGCTGTGGACCTAATAAAGCAGGCAGACCCGTAACATGGCCACATCTGTTAAAATCACTGTCCAGTTAAAGAGACACTCAGGCAGAACCAGGCAGAAGCAACAAAACCCGAAAACCCATGTCTGGTCCAGTCACGGCTTGGATCACCTACATCAGAACCTGTCAGTCATTGACCGGCGATTTAAAGGACTGGGCCCAGCTCCGGTGCTGAGTTAATGAGCCTAATGCAGCCCTGCGTATGATCGCACTGTCGTACAGTCTTTAGCTATGAATTATGTCACCACTCTGTGGGGTGTGTGTATATGGGTAAACAACAAGGAGTTAACAGCAAGCACCTAACAGCGTTTAGAGTGTTAGGAAGGGATTTTTTTTTGCCGTAATTTTTATTTTATGCATCCAGAGTCCTCTGGTTGGTGATTAACAAATTGATGCCATCTGCTCCCGAGAGGTGTAAATGTGGTGGTGCTTATCAGTGTGTGTGTGTGTGTGTGTGTGTGTGTGTGTGTTTCTCTCTTCCTCTCTCCCTAGTGCATACATCAATAAAGCCAGCGATTCTTCGCACCAGGTAACCCTCATCGACTCAGAACTACATTCCCCAGAAGGCCTTGCAGTTGACTGGGTCCATAAGAACATCTATTGGACAGACTCAGGACACAAGACCATCAACGTTGCCACGGTCGACGGCAAGAAGAGGAGGGTGTTGATTGACACGGAGCTGAGCGAACCACGCGCCATCACTGTCGATCCACGACAAGGGTAAGAGCGGAGTGGGGGGGTCAGTCACTGTGAGAGTGGGAGGGTGTTAACGTTAGCTGTGGCCAACAGGCTTCACGTTAAGTCAGGTGACATTTTGTTTCAAAGGAATCTCAGCACAGGCCCCATTTTATGAGGCACTTACCACATGTTTATGGACTAATCAATAGCTTTTATTGAAACAAAAGACAGATAATTGTCACTTACTTAGAAGACTGTCAGACAGCACCTGGCTCGCTCGCTCTTTCTCTCTCTCTCTCTCTTTTTCCCTCTCTCTCTCTCTCTCGCTCTTTCTCTCTCTCTCTCTCTCTCTGTGAGTCTAGAGTCAGTTTGTGTCTCACTGAAAACTGGAAACAATTGAGAAGTGAATTGACTCTCAGAACCATTCAACCATTAGGCTTTCAGGGTGTCATTGTTTAAGGCCATTTGGACATTGACTGTTTTTTTGTTTGTTTGTTTGTTTGTTTTTCTCATTCTCACTGAAACCCTTCTTCACTCAGTGGGCTTCTCCAAGGTCTTGACATGTAAGACTGTTCCATCCTGACGTATTTCACACCGTCCTGTCCTTTCATCTTACCCTTTTTTTTTCTTCTTCCTCTCCTTCATCATAATAGCTTGAATCCCTCTGGGCTCTCTCTCTATAAAATGACAAATGTAGGGAGGTGTGGAGCCCCATGCGGAGAGGAGTCTTGGCATGTCTAGCACACAGCTAATTACTGTCTCCGCTCGCTGCTCACACCGCCCAGGCTACCTCTGGGTCATTAACTGGCGGTCTGACACGCTGGTACCTCAGACCACCCAGAGACTGGACAAGGTTATTGAATCCCACTTTCAGAGCAGCGGTTTGTCTCTTGTTTGGAGGCTGACTTAATGGTTTTGAGTTACGCTTCACAGTTACAGATTTACTTACTGAGCAGACACTCTTATCCAGAGTGAGTAGGAAAAAACTGCCTATGAAGAGAACTGATGATGTGTGCCTGTCAGGTACAGAGCCCTCCTGTGTGAAAAGTGCCTGTAATGATTTGTGAAACCAGGTCACTCAAGATCACACTGAGGCATCTCTTCGTGTCATTAGTGTCTGTATTTTACAGCTTCTAACTGGTGTCGGACTTGTTTTCCTCTCCGTCCAGATTCATGTACTGGTCAGACTGGGGAGCACAGGCCAAGATTGAGAAAGCTGGGATGAACGGAGTGGATCGGCAGGTGCTGGTGTCGGAGAGAATCGAATGGCCCAATGGGATTACACTGGGTAAGAGAGAAAACGTGACGAGAGAAGAGTGAGTGAATATGAATGTGTGTGTGTGTGTTTGTGTGTGTGTGTGTGTGTGTGTGAAATACAGAGATACTTTGACTTTAAAGACTGTTTTATTGACCACTAAACACAGCCATGCAAACAAATCGAACAAACACTCTTTATGTCTCCCATGAAACCAACTAAAGGCTAAAGATGTGTGTAAAACACTCAAACCAAAACCAAACCTATCAAAGCCCCCACGCCAGCTACGAAGCACAACAGGAATAAAAACAGACCATCGACCCCTCATAAATAAAAACCTACAGGCTCATCTTCAGATCACCACCCTCAGGAACAGCAGAACACACACATACATACACACACACACACTCACACAGACACACACACACCCACGCACGCACGCGCAAACACACAGACAGACAGACACACACACATGCACATACGGACACACACGCAAACAGACACAAACACACGCACGTGCGTGTACACACATGCACACACACACTCACACAGACACACACATACACACACACAGAAGAAACAGTAGTCTGCTCATTCAAACTGAGGAGTAGAGGGTCAGGGGTATAGAGAGGGAAAAAGAGACACTAATAACATAGAGGATAAACTGGAGGAATACCAGTAAAAATACCTGAAAGACAGAAATCAGAACCAGAGGAGAAAGAGAGAGAGAGAAAGAAGAGAGAGAAGGACAACAGAGGAAGAAAGGTGTGTTATAAATGAGGCTTGTGTTCTGCAGTGGACCAGGCTTTGAATCATTCACTCTGTCTAACTGTCATCAATCAGCTGGCACTTTAGAGTGAAAAAACCCAAACAGAATAGCATGAGAAACATTGTCAATATTCTCATCATTTCTCTGTTTCCCGAGAGCATGCGCCCTTTGAGAACGCACTCATGCTACATGGACCTAGAGAGGGGGAAGATAGATACAGTCTTGAGTGTGAAATTGAGTGCTGCTACATTTGTTTCAACACAAATTATTTGTTTGAGGGGAAGGAGAGAGAGACAGAGAGAGAGAGACAGAGAGAGAGACACTGGGGCTAACTGTTCAGATTGCTGTGACTGGAGTCCTGTAATGCTATTGATGTGGATTTTAATAGAGCGGTCTTGTTTGTTTTGCTGTAAGATTTCACGATGGAATTGTGAACACGGAGCGAATCGTTCCTCGCCCCCAATGTTTCCTTTTCGATGTTCTCTCTCAGATCTGCACAACAGGCGTCTGTACTGGGTGGACTCTAAACTCCATCTCATCTCCAGCGTGGACCTTAACGGAGACAACCGGAAGGTTCTACTCTCCTCTATGGACCACCTGGGCCACCCGTTCGCTCTCACTGTGTTTGAGGTAATCAACGCACACACACACACACACACACACACACAATCACAAGCATGAATACGCTTGTGTGGTTTCATGCCAGGGCCATAGCACTTTGTTTCTGAACTATAACATTTCCCTGTGGTAAATGTGAGTGTTTGAAACAAACAGTGAACATTCCAGTGTCTCACTCTTTGTCCCCAGTGGCCACCAGTTCAGAATTTCTTCTGTTTGACACACAATAGCACAGTCTTATAGATGACTAGCCTCAGAGCAGCTGAGGCACAAATCAAATTAAAAACCGTTTACAGGCGGGCAGATCACGACAGCAGCCGGCTGTGTCCAGTGAGGAACCATCACCAGTCATAAATCACCTGTTTACACTCAGTCCTGGGTTGATGAATCCCCTGGAGCCCTGGGGGGGGGCATGGCACCCAGGCCCCTGGAAGTCGTAACAATGTGTTTTTCCTCTCTCTTTCTCCCTCCCTCTCTCTTACTTTTGTCCAGAGAGAAAAATGAGAGTCAGGTTCTCACAGCTGCCTAGAGGTTTCTGCTCAGAACCTACTGCTGCGATTTTTCCACACAGCCAATCCTGAGTGCAGTGGAAGCCTTGCTTTCTGCCTTTGTTTCTGTCTTTCTTTCTTACTCTCTTTTGCATTCTCAGTTCATAGTCTAAGTATGTGTTGTGTTGTCAGGTCTTACTCATAGATCTGTGTTCTGTTCTTGTTTGTGCAAAGTTTTGTAATTCCTTTGAAATTCCACCAAGTCAGTAAAATACAAAGGTTGTCCAGCATTAACTGACATGTGTGTGTGTGTATGTGTGTGTGTGTGTCTGTGTGTGTGTGTGAGCTCAGGGACGTATTATATGAAAGGGACGTATTATATGAAGTCATTAATCTATACCACAGTGTTAAAACTCAGGCAGTGATATTAGAAGGTCAAAGCTCTCAGCCAATCCCCACTCATCCTGTCCATAAATGTGGATGAGAGAGCTGGCATAAACACACGTTTATGTGT
>NC_044508.1:19599297-19639297 GCF_902362185.1 Chanos chanos | reverse complement strand
AAAATTTGAACCACTCCAGCCGTCTTCTGAAACCCCTGGCTGTTCTGCCGCCGTGCCGGTCGAAGCCGCAGCTGCAGAAAGGCCGTAAATATTGCACGTGAAATATTTATGCCTGCCATGTTTTATACAGCCCACAGAACCACAGAGCTGCAGCCTTAGATCCCCCTCCTGTTGCACTGAAGGCAGGTATACGCTGCAAGGAACCATATATCGCTGCAATTTCTGCTTCTCTCCACAGCTAAGAATGACTCTAAAGAGCAGTAAGAAAAAGCCTGCACAGCAAGTAGAGCAGAAACTTTCTCTGAAAAACTCTCTGACCAACTTTCTGTCAGTGGAAAGCTATAAGCTAAAGCCACAGTGTGTTTGGGAGGAAGGAGAGAGAGCACTCCTCACTTTTGTGTTGGAAATCACTGACAGAGAAAGATAACACTGGAAAATGGGGGTACTACTAGAAGACACACACACACACACACAGAGTTTGGCCTGTGTCAGCTCTTACAGATGTGTAACATCAGGATGAATGAGAGGAAGAACAGAATGCAACACACTCAGGATAAAAGCCAACAGCAGACCTGACACTGCAGCACACACTCCGTTTTAAAGACTAACAACTCTGACTGTCAGTGGGAATCAGGAGTGGTGTGTGTGTGTGTATGTGTTTGTGTTTGTGTGTGTGTGTGTGTGTGTCTTTGTGTGTGTGTGTGTGTTTGTGTGTGGCACCATAAAAACTGCCTACCATAGCACCCCAAAATAAATGTCTCTGTTGTGGGGCTGCACTAAGGTTTTTAATGCGTAGTAAAATCATGCTGCAGTCTGTTTGGGAGAGAGGATAAATTTTCCCCTGAAACATTTGACTGCATCTCTGCTTCTCGTTCTAAGATAATAACATATATTTGATTCTATCCAGTTCCAGAATTTGATATAAGTGATGTTGACTTAAATGCTAGTTTTTTTTTTTCTCCTAATTTATGAGGCATGTAATATTCAATCATAGTATTTGCCTGACTAGTTTTGTCACGCTCTATCTGAAGGTCCGGTCGTATTTATTATGCGATTCATAAGCATTGCAAGCGTGTATGGATTTCTCTCACAGAGTAATCACTCCCTATCTGTAGTCTGGTCTTGTATGTCTTTGGTCTCTTAATCCACATATACACACTCCCCATTAGCAGGCTCTAATTACGCTCTGCCTCACTGAGAATCACATGCTAATTGCGAGATTGAGCGTGGATTTATTCTTGGGGAGTGACTGATGGACGGTGGAGACAGACAGGTTTTCTAAGGGAAAAGAAGGGATTGGAGATAAGGAGAAGGTGGAGGAGAGAAGATTTCTCTGTGAAGAGACAGAAAGAGCTAGAATCTATGAGGAAACTCCAAAGCAAATGGTCACCATAGCTTATAAGAGTGACGACTGATTCTCTTCATCTTTTATAGAGGGAAAACAACTGCCCTCTGCCAACCTCATATCTCTCTCTCCTCTCTTTCTCTCTCTCTCTCTCTCTCTCTCCATCTCTTTCCCTCCCTGGAATTCAATTTGGTGCTTTAGTGTCCTGACAGTGAAAGGTGTAATGAAGAAATGACAGGACTAATTCTCTCTCTCACTTTCTCCCCCTCTCTGTCTCTCTCAGCGGGGAGCGATCACTACCTCCTGGGAAGCAATATCACAGTGGCTGTTTTGGGCATTGTCATACCCATAGGTAAGCATTTATATTCAGTGCTAGATGACTGGCATGTTCCCCTCTGCTCTGCGTCCTCAGCTTCTGTCTGTGGTATCCCTGCCAATCAGCTTGCTCCGGCCTGAAGCATTGTGTCCGCAGTGTTCTCTGGTGATGCTTCGCTTTAGAGATGATGGACAATTACAGAGCTCTCATAACTGTGTAACACATCTTAGAAATGCCTGTAACACTGTCTGGAGATTATGCTCAAATATTAACTTCAGCCTCAAAGACAAGTTATGATTATTCCACCCAAAAACACTCAGTAAAACATACAGTGAGACTGCAAGAGAGAGCGAGAGAGTGTAATGGTTTTGAAAGTGGCTCAGAATGTGCCTCTCCTACTATGATCATACCTGGTCTTCAGACCTCTATGAGAAAAGTTTGCTTTGGTTTGGCTGGGTTTTGTTTGGTTTGGTTCGGTTTGGTCTGGTTTAGTTTAATTTAGTTTCTTTTAGTGTAGTTTCATTTGTTTGATTTGCTTTGCTTTGGTTTGGTTTGGTTTGGTTTAGTTTAGTTTAGTTTAGTTTAGTTTAGTTTAGTTTAGTTTAGTTTAGTTTAGTTTTGTTTTGTTTTGTTTTGTTTTGTTTTGTTTTGTTTTGTTTTGTTTTGTTTTGTTTTGTTTTGTTTTTGTTTGGTTTAGTTTAGTTTGGTTTAATTTAGTTCAGTTTGGTTTGGTTTAGTTTAGTTTAATTTAGTTTTGTTTTGTTTTTTGTTTGGTTTAGTTTAGTTTAGTTTAATATAGTTTAGTTTAGTTAAAATTAGGAGAGAGGACTTCAAATACCACCACTGTGAAACACAATATAGTGCCTTTGCATAGCAATGTCGCCTCTCTCTCTCTCTCTCTCTCTCTCTCTCTCTCTCTCTCTCTCTCTCTCACACTCCCCCTCTCTCTCTCTCTCTCTCTCTGCTTTGCATGGTGAGGTTACATATCTGCTGTGGTGTCAGTGTGTGTGTGTGTGTGTGTGTGTGTGTGTGTGTGTTTGGCAGTCTTGCCTCAGATACACGTCTCTCAAGTGTTTGTTGGTGTTGACGGCCTGCTCCAAACTCCTAACATGTGTTTACCATCATTATAAACTCATATACAACAGAGTCTGTCAGTTCTTCGCGGCAAATGACGCCCAGCCATGAAATGTGTAATTAGAACATGAATTGAGTCATTCTTCCTCACTTGACGATTTTATGGAGAATGAGTGGATTAGGTCCATTGGCAGAATTGTCATGCTCCATTATGACTAGTTATGCAATTCTTATTACTGTCTAATGTATCGCATGACTCTGGGTGTGAATGGAATGGAATGCAATTAAGTGGAATGCACGGTTTGTCGTGCATTATTTTGTGAATTATTGTTAATTAATTGGATTAAGACCAGAAAACCTGCTCCATTCCCACCTGCTTAACCTCAAACACTTGTGAGACATGTTTGAGGCAGCAGATGCCCTGGGCTGCTGTGTTCGGGGTGTGTGTTCGGGTGTGTGTTTGGGGTGTGTGTGAGAGTGAGTGAGTGGTGATGCGCTTTCTCGTGTCCCTCTGGCTGTGTTAACGCCCTCCCCCTCCCCGTGTTGGCTGTGTGTTAAACGCATGCAGTTCCTATCCTTGCTACAGTGGTCGTCGGGGTCATGTGCACGGGCGGCTACCTGGTCTGGAGGAACTGGCGACGGAGAAACACCAAGAGCATGAACTTCGACAACCCCGTCTACCGCAAGACGACCGAGGACGATGACGACGAGATCCACATCGGCCGCACCGAACAGATCGGGCACGTCTACCCTGCCGTGAGTGCCGGCTCCCGCCAACCCTTCCTAGCCCTGCCTTTAGGAGGCGGAGTCCCAGATCCGGCAGCCCACTGGTACTCAGGGGCGCCCATGCTTTCTAGTGCAAAGTGAATTAAAGAAATGGGATTGGTTCGGATGGAAAGTGGGCGGAGACTGAGTGGAGAGTACTCACCCAAAGGAAAAAGGACCATGTCTCCAAGCTACAGACTCCCACACTCACACACACACACACACACTTGTTCACAATAATACACACTCTCACACTCGCATATGAATACATGGCATGCCCACTGTCCATCAACTCAAATTTGTTCCCTGTTATTTCCGAAAAAAAAAAATTTTCCATTTACATAATCAATATGTTTCAAAGACTAATCTTGTGCTGCTGAGCAGGCCCAGGGTTTGATTCATTTTTTGTTTTTTGTTTTTTTATGTGCGTGCGTGTGTGTGTATGTATGTGTGTGTTTTAGCTTTAACGTGTCTCATTTAGGTGAGGTTTAGGAGATAATGAGCTTTTCCTGCCTTTGGCTGGTTTGATTTGGACTGATAGGAACATGGTTCACTCAGCACCTTAGATGACGGGACAATCCTTAGCAAGATGTTTATTTCTTTACACATCACCATTGTTTATTCAGATATACCATTTAACACCTTTACAATCAAGGCCTGAGGAAAAGAGAATAACAAAGAGATAGAACTGGAAAATTCTAGATTGGTTGGCATGGCGACACTCTATTGTTATTGTGAGGACTGGTTGAGTAGTTGTGGTTGGGGGGGGCGGGGTTCTGTGTGGGGATCAGTTCTCCATTAAGGGGCAGGCTGCTGAGGCTGTGCCCAGCAAAGGCTGAGGAAACGGGGGTCTAGAGATGGAGACGTCAGCCTATATGGAGACAGCCAGTGTGTCTGGGCTTTTACAGGATTCACAACTGCTCTCCTCTGATCACACAGCTTACAGGATGAGAGAGGATCTGCATGCTACAAAAATCTCTTTTCTCATTTTGTCTGTCTTTCATCCTTTGTCTCTCTCCTACCTGCCCGTCTCTCTCTCTCTCTCTCTCTCTCTCTCTCTCTCCTATCTTGGCCCTCTTTGTGTCTGTGTTTCTGTATGCATGGATGTGTATGCATGTGTGTGTGTTTAACAGATTTTGTGTGCTCTCTGCAGCTTGTGTGTATATATGTGCGGGTGCGTGTGTGTATGTGTGTGTGTGTGTGTATGCGTGTTTGCATGCATACGCGCGTGTGTGTGTGTGTGTTTAACATGTTTTTGTGTGTGCTCTCTGCAGCGCGTGGCGCTCAGTTCGGAAGACGACGGATTGCCTTGAGGTGTTTTGTCTCTCTCCGCTCTCCCTCCATCCCTCCTGTCCTCCGCTCCATCCCCTCCATGCATCTCTCGGGGAGATCAGGCCACAGAGACAGTAGGGTACACACACACACACACACTGTCTCACTCTCTTTCTCCGGCGCTGAGAGTGAAAGGACAAACCTGGCTTTGTCTTTATTCAGTTGTCATGTCAACCATTTGCTGCTCATTAGAAATTAGACCTTCCTCTTAATTACTACTGGCCTTCTTCCAGTCACTATCACCTCCACCACTGCCACAACTACTGTACTATACTACTACTACTGCTACTGCTACTGCTACTACTGCTACTACTACTACTACTGCTCCACCCACTGCTGTATGTCAGTAGTCGCAGATGGTGGAGTCTAACCCTGTAGTCACTCAGTAGTCATGTGCTAACCTGACTCTCCTGTGTCCTGTCAGAAACACACAGCTACTCCTTTGTCTAGTCGCTGGTGTTCTCGTCGTTGTTGATGTCGTTGTTGTTGTTGGTTTTAGTTTCTGAGGTAAACAGGACTAATCTGTGTGGGCTTTGGGGGTGAGAGGGCAGGGTCTGAGGGCAGAGCAACAGGGCAGAAGTCTGGTCAGGGGATTGTGGGTAATGTACTTAGCTGGTGCAAAGGTCCACAACGGTAAGCTAGTGAGTGAGGCAAAAAGCACCTGTGCAGGTGTGTGTGTGTGTGTGTGTGTGTGTGCGCGCGCATGTGCGCGCTGGCCGTGTGGTTTAGCATATGAAGTTCTACAGTATTCACTGACATTCCCTGACAGAGTTTACATTTATGAAACTCTCTGTGTATGTGACCAGAGGTAGGAGCCAAAGGCCCGCGTGGTAGAATTTCCCAAATCAAACGATGGTCTGAGAGTTTCCCACTCTGGCCTTCGCTGTCTTCCACAGTCCCCAGATCTGCACACAGCCCTTTACGGCGGCCCAGCCCGCAGCCAGTCAGACGCTCGCTAGCTTTACAGCCGGGTTCTACTGCGCTGAGCGCTGATTTACTCCTCTGGGTCTTCCATTGGTTCTCCATGCTCTTAGGCTCCCCTCAGAGGAGCAGGAATAGAGCAGTGTGCAGCTCCCTCTGTAGCCCGAGATGTGTTTAATGAAGGCAAATGAAACAGTGAGTTTTTACTGTAAATGTGCATATGTAGACTAAAGTGAAACAGAGGTGTCATATCAATCTTTTATCTCGTTCCTACTGAAACATTAATTATACTTCTTGAACTTTCTCCTGGATTTTCACTGTAGTTTTCAGTTTACATCGTGACCTCTTTAAGACGGTATGAGTGCTGCTTTACACACACACACGCGCGCGGACGGACGGAAGATGAAGGGTTGAGTATAGGCTTTTCCCGGGATCTGACTGAGCCCATCAGCAGAACCTTCCGGACTGTTCAGCATGATAAATGAGAGGTCATTTATCTCTGAAGCCGGCCGTCATCACGGCGGCAAGCGGACTGATTACACACCTGTGCGACACAGGTTCATCTCTCCAGATAAGCACACCGTGCTCCAGCATTAACAGCTCATTTGATCCCGAATCCAGGTTTGTCTGACCTGTGAGAGCCATACAGTGTCCGATAAAGGGGGAGAATTTCAGTACTCTAGCTGTGATTGGTCAGGAATGCGTAGAGCATAACTTTGGTACGTAGTGTCTCTTTGGCTCACTGTAGAACACATGCAGTTTCTGATTGGTGGAGAGTGTCACTGTAGAACACATGCAGTCTCTGATTGGGGGAGGGTGTCACTGTAGAGTACGTGTAGTCTCTGATTGGTGGGGCTATGGCCCAACAGTAGCACTGGAAGGCCTACTGTATTTGTGTGTGTGTGTGTGTGAGTGTGTATGTGTGTGTGAAAGAGTGATGAAAAAACAGAGAGTTGATCATAACTGCTACATATCTTTTTTTAGAGAACAGTACACATTTGTATGAAGGTTTTTGCTCTGAGATGAGCCCACAGGGCTCTGTCTGGCCTGTAGGTGGCAGTGTTGAGAAATCTCTGTGAACCGAGCACTTGACATATTTCTCGTTATTTATCCTGAAGTATGATGCTTTCACAGCGGTGTCGTTCATATTACTAGAAGTGTTTGAATTGTTAAACGAAAAACTAAGAGAAAATATTTTTAATTGTAAAATGAAACAGACCTAACTACACATTCTTAAAATGCCTCAGATACTACTTTGATCCAGGTGTAGTTTTTCTGAACCGATTTGGTCTCTGTTTCAGAGACCGTTAATACAGGGTAATGCATTTTCTCTAAATCTAAACCTGTCTAAAGACTTACTCTTAAACCTGCCTATCTGCTGTTTGCCTATGTGTTTCACTGTGTTTGATTCTGTGATGTTTTTCATTTAGCTTCTGAGGTCATGTCTGTCCCACAGAGATGATCTCTCTGTTGACTCTCCTGGTTGGATCAGGCAGCTGAAGTTTGTCTGAAACCTCTTTGGAAGCTGAAATCTTTGAGTTATTTTGTTATAACAGCCGCCATAAAGCGACTCATTTTGCCAGCTCACCATTCTGAGTACCAGCGAGGTGTTTGAAGGCACGTTTTAGGGTGCATGCTGTGTGTCTTGGTAAAAAAAAAAAAATGCAGAAATTTCTAGAACAGGCGTCTAGAATCTGTAGTCTCTTGATAACTCCTCATAACAGTCAGTTGCTTTGTGGCCGTTTTTCCTTTTGTGTTGTGACTCTATGCATACGTAACCGTGGTTCCTGCTCCTCCCAAAACCAGGAGCACAGACCCACCAACGCTGCTCCTCCATTTCCACCTCTTTTCACTAACACACACTTGTCATTACTCCCATTTCTGTCAAATCACCTCCTCACCCAGTGAATTAGTATGTTGCTTCTGAAAGGGCTATCTTTCTCCCAAATGGACAACACACACTGGATAAACTGGAAGAACGAACTGGGATGAAAAAAAAAAAAAAACTCTCTGCTGGAACTGTACAGTGCTCCGTTCTTGAAATCATCGTGTACTGTGGCAGTTTAACTTACATGTTTTTGTTTTTTTTTTTTGGCTGTGAAAAGGATCTCTGGTGACTCTCCTTTACGATTGGTCCTCTGAACACCCCCCCCCCCCTAAAATTCCCATCATGCTGTTTGAGGGCAGCCGCCCATATCAAGTCATCCCACCTGTCATTTGACATCATGTCCAGATGTTTTTTGTGAGTTGAAACTGTTTTTTTGTTTGTTTTTGTATGTTATAGTGAAGCGTTTGGGGGGGGGGGCAGTGTGAGGAGGATGGGGGGGGTGTTATTCTCACATGGGGACGTACTCTCTGTCTGTCTCATCTCTCAGCCTGATTAGAGACATTTTTGTACTCTGATTGTTGCACAAACTTCTCCACAAGCTCCTCTGCACTGTGTAAATACATCCATAGGAGGTCAGGGGTTCTGGATGATGGTCAGGGTGGGGGGTGGGGGTGGGGGGGTTAGACTGCTGCAGTCCAACGGTTTTAAATTGTGATTTGTAAATACGTTTTCATACAGCGAAACTTTTGATAATGTTTGAAACATTTCTGTAAAAATGAAGATGTGTATATGAGTCTCCCAGAGAAGGACATGAGGAAAAGAAAAGGAAAAAAAAAAAAACGAGTGAGTGAAGACCAGAAATGACATGAAGAAAGAACCATAAGAGCACTGCATTTCTTTTCTACTTGATTGTAACTAAAAAAATTAATAATCTGCCAAAGTGTTTTTCCCCGGATTTTAATTTTTTGGTTTGTTTGTTTAGCTTTTTAACCGTAAAGTATAGCAGAGGGTACCATATTTAATTATATTTAATCTGTTTGTTTTTTTTCTTTCTTTTTTGTTCCTTGTTGAAAGAGACGGTTATCTGTTTTAATTTATTGGTGCCTTGTTCATGTATATTTTACAGAGTTGTTGTGTTACTTGTTTTTTTGTTTGTGTTTTGTTCTTGGTGTTTGTGTCTGTTGGGCGGGGCGGGGTGGGTGGAGGCAGGAACAGGAAGGGTGGGGCTGGGGACAGGAAAGGGTGTTATAACTTAGCATCACTCTGTACTGACATCAGATATCTGTACTGTACACCAAAATGGTCTCACTCATGTTTCTATCAAACCCAACTGGTGATAAATATCTCTATATATTGATATATTAAATTGTAAAAAAAAAAAAAAAAAAAAAGTCTCTTGTTTCTAATTGTCTTTTTTTTTCTTCTCCCTCCGTTTCATAAATCGGTTCTCTTTTGTTTAACGGCACACGGGTCAAGCCCTCTAGTTTTCAGTGTGCTAGGCTTGTTCCATGTTGAAGCAGCTCTTCCCACAGCTTGTCAGTCTGTGTTTGGCTGACGTCTGAATCCAGCGCTGGACTCTGGAGACAGCCAAATCAAATGAGGTGGTGGTGGAGGCAGATGGTGTTGCCACGGTAACGGACACGGATGGGCGTGTCCCGTTTGTTGTCTGGCTCCTCTTTTTGACTGGCGTTCTCTTGGCCCAGAGTATGCATGTTGAACAAGGTTTGGTCTGGGGTGTAAAATTATTCCTCTGAGGGTTTTTCCTTCAGCTTCTCCTGGTCTAATCAGCAGCGTTTGACTCTGATCATCTGTCCCTGAGGTCACACACATCAATTCCCTCGGCTCCCGGTCCACACAGGAGAGATTTAAGTCAGGCTGTCAGTAGCTAATTTGGGATATAATTCAGACTGAGGAAGAGAACAGATTCCAGTGCTAGTCTGCATGTTTTCACTGGCTTTTGGTTTTTCTTTTTCTCCTTTCAGTCTAGCAACAGAGGGGTAACTGTAAACTGTCACCAGATATGATTTTTCCATAAATCAAGTACGTTAAAATATGATTCACTTTAAGGTTTCAATATTGCTAATAAAAATATTGCTGTGGTTGAATTTTTCTTCCTGGGCTGTTGCTGCCCCTGGTGGCATGGAGGACTCTAATCTCTCCAGAGACAGAAAGAAACAATAGGACTACTGGTATATTGTAGATTAATCTTGTTGGCATCCTTGTCCATGAAAGATTAATTTTCCTTTGTGTTTTTCAATCCCACACCCGGGCTCTCCCACTGAACGGTAAAGGAGAATTCTGCTGGTATTGCAGTTTCCCTCCCTCTCTCTTTTTTTCTTTTTTTTTTTTTTTTTGTGCTGTCTGACATTTACCGTTCCCTCCTGCTGAGTGACTATCCAGTTATTACACAGTCAGTCCAGCTGTGACAGCAGGCGAAAGAGAGAGAGAGAGAGAGAGTCTAAAAGCAATTAAGCGTTCATTACTGTTAGAAATTCGTTCTCGTAGCGAAGAGCCAATTCAAAGCGGCTGAGTGATATGCAAATCTGATCCAGAGAGGGTGGAAAGGAGAAAGGGATGAAGACCCAGTGTTCTTGCCACTTCTCCCACATTTCTCAAATCGCAAACGTTCGCTAATTAGACCGGGACCGCCAATCTACACGCGGCTGTTTGGAACTGCTATAAAAATAGCTGCATTCATCTCAAAGTTACATCAAAGAATATGATAGCCGACAAAGAAGGGGAGAAGAGATAGTATGTAGTCAGTCATTGTGTGAGGGAGGCACGTTGTTATACACACCAATTAGAGACGGAACACATGTGAGGAACGAAACTACGGTTACAAACATAGCTCTAAAGACGTCTGCACTGACTAGAAACTAAGCGAGGCAATGAGAGAGCTGAGAGTGTTACCACTAGTGGAGGACTCTTGTTGTTTTTGTTTTAAACCGTTTTGCGGACACGTTGAAAACACTGGCCTCGCCAAAGGTAACATTATAATCGAGGATGTATTCATAAAATGCTGATTTAAATAACAAGTCCTCCATACCCTAACCGAAGCGACGCAGCATCGTCCAGTCCAGTGACTCCTGGATCAGAGAGGTTAGTTCCCAAGAGATTCCTTGGTTCTGCTCCAGACATGCCTCTATTTATGGGATATTGCTGATCATGTCAGTTCGGTCTTCATCTACAAAGTCACTGTGTTTGCACAAATATGTAAGCATATTTACAATGGATACGTTCAAACATGAGTGGTGATTACCAGAGTAAATGGTATAGGCTATCAAAGAATGCAGCAACACCGCCATCTGCTGGCTGACGACGCACAGACAATTTCTTGTCAACCTCACCCGGTACGTTCGTTCATTTTCTAAGCCGTTTATCTTAATTAGAGTCGCAGGGGACGCTGGGGTCTGTACCAGCGTTCATTGGACGAAAGGCTGGGAAACACCCTGGACATTTTGCCAGTCCATCGCAGGGCCAGCCTCTGTACACTAGATGGTAGTTAAATTACGTAACAAATAAATAACAACAGAAAACATTGCGAAGTGAACGTGTGCTGGAGAACCTGGCTTAAACTAGGTTTTCTTTCTTTTTTTTTCTTTTTTTTTTTTTAATTTAAACAGAATTCAAGAATTTGGACTCTGCGATTTCAATGACCTCTCATGGTGGCAAGGTCTTCGACAAAAAAACTCAGACAAGGCCGCAAAACAGAATGCAAGAGGCAGAAAACCGCTCGTTAGCATAAATAAGAATAATTAAGAACTTTATTTTTCGCCGCATTTTGCGCAAAATGAAATGTAGTAAGCAACGACAAAATAATCAATAGACTATAATTTAGTATACATTCACAATGGTAAAAAAAAAAAAAAAGTACAGAAACACATACAAAGAAGTCAAACGTTACCACTTGATAAAAACTGCCACAAGCGTCTAGAATCATTTTGTGGAATCACCTGCTTTGTGTGAAGGTTTTCCACCGTCTTGTTATAAACTGAACATCACTATTGTCAAAGACACAGTTAAAGCATTGGCTCATTTCTGTAAGGTAGAAAAGGGGACAGTAAAGAGGAGCTGGCAGTCTGAGACACACGGTAGTGCTGAAACCGTTTTACACGCTAAAGCTGAAACAGACGACAGAAATTGGCGCCAACGTGGCCAATCCGCCATACTATACACGCGCCGCGTCCACCGCCCTCACGCGCCAACGAACGTCTCGTAAAAAATATAAATAGCGATCAAATATAAAAATACTAACATTTGTGTTTCTTGTAAAAGAAAACAAATATCTGATTAATAAAATATTTTTTTTACAAAGGCAGTTCCTCGAAACAATATAAATTCTTAAAACCTTGTTCAAATATGTCCTCTAGTATAACAAAATGCTGGAATGTCGTTAAGCCTTTAAATATTTATATTTTAAAAAAATGTAAAGTCTGGGAAAAAAGCTATTGTAACATCTACACTATGGATCAGAGGAGAACTGTTACCTAATTTCTTTTTTAAGCTGCCAAAGTTGTGTGGAGAGTGTGTGAATTATGTATCTGACAGGTGTGCATGTACAGATCTGGTTTGATTACACAAAGAGATCCGATCAGACGGACTCATCTGAGTGACACAAAGAGAGAGAGAGAGAAAAGAGCAATATAGAGTGAGAAAGACCAGAGGGAGAGAGAGAGAGAGAGAGAGAGAAGTGTGATATTCCTTCCAGCCCTGAGGAGAAACAGCTGAGCTGATCAGTCAGTGGTGAAAACAGGGCTATGTCCAGACAAACCACAGGATGCGTGGACCTCTCCCAGCGCAGCACGGCTATGTGTCTGTGCCATATCAGACCTGCTCTGTCCTTCCCTCCTGTCCCTCACGGCTCAGATCTGAGGAACTCCGTTCACTCTGGGGCTCCGCCTCTTTTCTCGCTCTCTTCAGGGGTCTCGCCGGCCCCTGCTCCTCCGCCACGGATCCACCCTCCTCACGGTTGTCTGGGGAGTGACTGCGGCTCTCTGGGGTGGAGTTGGAGTGTCTCTGGTTGTGTGGCTCTGTCTCAGGGGGTGTAGAGGGTTGCTGGGTGGGTGTAGGTCCGTTTGTTTGAACACCATCTCCTGTCAGGTCATTAGAACTGGGGGGTTCTACAGTAGAGTGACTTATTACACCTGTGGAGAACACACACACACACACACACACAGACAGAGCATGAAGATCATATGAAAGCTGTTTGAAGATCTGCATCCCTCATTTGTAGTTGTGTGCCTGGGTATTTTGCCTGACTGTTTCATTTATAGGTGAGGTGTTCTGTAGGTGGTACGGCTTTGTGACTCAGACACTGACTGGCAAACTCTAAGTGTGTCACATAAGGTTTTTTTTTTTTTTTTTTAACATCCTTTGCATGTGTGTGTGTGTGTGTGTGTGTGTGAGAGACTAAACCTGTTTCATTCTTCACCCGTGGGAGTGGAAGTGCTTTAACCTCATTTTAGTGTCACAGAATGACACATACATTGACTTTCCTCAGTCCACTAATACACAGACACAGTTTTACTCCAGTCAGAAATCAAATAAGAGCAGTGTCATGAGTATGTATGTGTGTATAGTCTATACACATGCAGATTAGGCCTAACCATACCCATATAAGGGTAAGACATGGATTAGACTGGGACTACGGCGTCTCTGTGAAGATGAGGGCGGAGTCTCACCGTTGTGACTGCTGCTGTCATCTCTTTCTGATTGGTTGGAGCTACTGCTGGAGGCGACAGGTGGAGGTGAGGATGGTGGGCTCTCTGTCTCGTCCAGCAGACGATCCATGTAGTCCCTACACACACACACACACAGAACGAAACACAATATTTATTTAACCTTCTCAGTGCTTTGCAGTTAAGAACACTGAACTTTTCTGTAAGATCCCCTTTCCCTTAGTTTCACACAGTAACATCAACTTAGGGAATAAATGTCCTTGATTCCACATACATATCATGAAGAGTAAGCTGTCTTTCCAAATATGTCCTTGATTCCACATACATATCATGAAGAGTAAGCTGTCTTTCCAAAACTGTCTGCCCCTCTTGACATCATTCAAGTTTTTCCACATATGACAAATAAACAAAATCAGTTTTAAAAGATTTCAAATGATTACTGATATTCATCAATGGTTTGTGTAATGTGAAACACAGTTCTATTGACTATCATGCAGTGTGTGTGTGTGTGTGTGTGTGGAGGACATACGTGACTCCAGGGTGAAGCGTGTATTTCCGTTTGCCCAGTCTGGTTTGCTGTGCAAAGAAATCATATCGCTCAGATTTCTTCCACATGTAATAAAAGGCCACACATTCTCCTACACACCTACTTCTCACCTGGAAAAGTGTGTTAGGAGTCAAAAACAATTATCTACAAAACAAAAACACAGAGCAACAACAGAGCAAGGACTCCGTCTCTATCTAAGGGATATCTGCTTCACTCCGCACATACAAGCAGACTGAGATCAAACATCAAACGTTTCATGTGAAAACACGTCATATGACGTCTTACACCGGCCTGACTGCATAGAGAAAGAGAAAAACGATTTTGTCTCACCTTGTTGGCCTGTATCAAATGGAAATCTTTTCCATAGGCTTTGAGTCCTTGTTCGAAAGCCCGGCACTCGTCCTCGGTCCAGACCGACAGTTCCTCTGTGGAGACGTGGCAGCAGTCAGTGCGGTATGACTGATACACTCACACGGTTGCCACAGTGACAGATCTATGGCCCTGTTTACACCTCGCATTAAGATCAGATTATGGTGATCCGATCACAAGTGGACAGCTCAAAAGTACAGGTGTAAACGCATCCAATGCGCATTGAGGTCGCATAGAGATCCGATCACTCAGACCACATTCAGAGGTGGTCTGGACCGCATGTGACCACATTCTTATAGCAGTGTAATCGCGAATGTGAACTCGACCACATTGAACGACCGCCTACTCAACTGACGCCCTCTGCTTACGCAGAAGTACAAACTCATTCACATAGGCACATTCACTCGCCAATGGAATCATATTAAAGTGCGACAACAGGCAACAACAACAACAGGCAAAATGGATATTGTTTTGATTTCCTCTTCTTCTTCTTCTTTTAATTTCTGACAAACTAGGCACGGGAACTGCATTGATGCCTCCCGCCGATTCAAAACAGCAACGTTTGACGTGAAAAAGCTTAACGTGGCTTAATGTTCCAAAACTGCGATCAATGATCACCAAATGTCTCTCAGACATCGTCAGAAGCGCCTCCTCCTGTCAAAAAATCAAAATTGAAATCCTGGGAGTACGGTCGTTATCTCATGTTAAGCGTTTTCTTCTCTATTGACGCCCATTATAAGGAAACAGCTTAACGTGCCTTAATGTCCCAAAACAGCGATCAGTGATCACCAAATTCGTCTGACATCTCACATGTCATAAGCACTATCTCCAATCAAAAAAGCAAAACTGAAATTCAGTGAAAGGGGTAACGCGTTTGAAATGATTTACGCGTTTATTTGCATATAGAGCGGGGAAGTGAGATCCGATCTCAAGTGGTCACTTGAGACGCGATTCTAAAGCCAGGTGTAAACAGCTGCCCACTTGTGATGGGATCACCAAAATCAGATCTTAATGCAAGGTGTAAACAGGGCCATTCACCACATGACAATCCTAACCCAGTCCTGACAGCACAAACCCACTCCGGACTGTACTGAGTTCACAACAACAGTCTAATTACTTCAGACATTTACATAAATAAAATAAATGCTTAAACTAAACGACTCATTTCAGACATAAAACTTGAATAAAGACGAGACAGAGAAAAGTATCTCACCTCTGGCTGCCTTCACATTAAACCTCAGTCTTCTTAAAGCTTCTTCTGTGTCAAAATTACATTTTACCAACTCATACAGGGCCTGAGGAACACAAAATCAAAATCATACTGTAAAAATACATTATACAAATACCTCTATAAAATAAACAATACTCCCGCCACAATAAAGGAAACACAAACGTGAAGTATCTGGTGTGAGTTCACCAGCACAAGCTTTCAGGACAGCTATGGCATGGTTTCTGTGGCTCTCTCAAGCCCTGTTAGAGGACGACAGCACCTGTCAGTCTGTCCTCAGGTGACTGAGTTAGCCATGGCATATGTATTTGGGGTTTTGTTTGTTTCATACACAACAAGCCTTACAGTAAGACCAGGGGTCCTGTTGACTGGAGCGGCTGTCATGGTGGAGCAGGCTGTTTCTGTGAGAACAGAACTGCCTCTCTACAGGGTGTGCAGGTGAATCACTCAGTGAGCCTGTGTATTAATTAGTGTTTACCTTTCCCTCTCCAGTGGACTTTAAACACAGCAGGAAAACACACAACACACACCACTGCACCAGCAAAACCCACAATTACAGAAAACAAACACTCAAGCTTGTGGATTTCTTTCACTAATCACTAAGGACCATTATACTCACAAATGTGTGTGTTTAGTCCCTGTGTGTTTCTGCTAGCAGGTTTATGTACGGAGCCCTGACCATGGGATCCCTCTGTGTAAGGTTGACAGTCTGTTCCTCGTGAAACTCTCTGTTCACACAGTAGACTGCCACTGGCTCTCAGCTCTGTCTGACGTGTCCGTTTTGCCGCGGATGGAGAATCAACACTGGGAGAACACTAATAATCCTACTTTTGATCACAGATCACGTTAGCCAATCGTGTCGTTTCTTTCTGCCAGCAGATGGTCTTACTAACATTAACTTTGCTACTGTTCATCCTGAGACGTCGGACTGCTGGGCAGTCTTCACTGGCGAAACTCCCGCTGAATGTGGCAGATACTCACACGGAGACCCTTTCCTCTAGCCACAGTAGCCATGGTAACAGGTGACTGAGCCTTTCTTTACATAACCCCATCCATAATGAGATATTAATCTCTTAATGAATCCAGGAACCACACCTTTGTGGAAGCACCTGCTTTAACACACTTTATCTTTCACTCAACTGTTTCCTCTATTTTGACAGTGACCTCTGTATTACTCCACACATTAAAAAGAATGAAGGATTAATGCATGACGTCAGAGTAATCTGACAGTGTTTTCATCACTCAGCCTCAGTGATGTCATATATGTGTAGTGTTGGTGTCACAGATTGTTACATGTCTGTAACAGTATCACTGTCATGTTATGGCATGTGTGTGGTGATGAGAGTGTCACCTGTTCGTTGTCTTTGATGTGGCATCCCTCAGGTATGGCATCAACCCCACTCTCCTCTCCCGTGCGTTTGGAAGCTTCGGCTAAAAATTCCACCACCACGTCCTCTGGTAACAACGCTGGATTCCATAGGAGCTGGTCATCGTTCTCATAGACTATAGAACCCGAGAGAGCAAGAGCAAAACAACAGGGTCTGGTTTAATCTGACAAAATGTCTCATTGTTCAGAACATCAATCACATCACACGGACATCACATAATGTCAGACTGTCACATGACAACCATCAGCCGCATCTGAGTGAAGAAAAGAGTGATCTGTATTGTCCCAGAGACAATGAAGTGACAAATGAATGAAACATTTCAAACTCGTCTGTCATACTCTGTTAGGAAAAGTCAGTATGTGTAAAGCCCTGCTCTGAAGCACTGAGGCAGAGAAGGCCTGGCAGGGGTGTGAATAGGGTTTAAGTGAAGAGGTATTGTTAAGCTGCTTTGCAGCCCTTTAACGCTGTGACTATAATGAGGACACAGCACAGCGTCAGAGCCGTGTTTTTTTCACGAAACATATTATCGCTTATTAAAGTCAACCTCATGTACGCATTTCATCGACAGTTAGAAGCAGATGTAAAGCATAACAGCAGCAGATGGCAGTTCCTAGCACAGATACAGTATTATACAAACACCACACCGCACTGAAACAACAGCAGGTTCACTTCACGCTGTCACTCCGAACCTCTTCAATAAGTCAGCTTTGAGTTGTCAGTTAGCACAGTCATATGTTAACCGTGTAGGATAAACAGGTAAAGGTGTGTAATTTTATTAGGGAATCCGCATTCATGACATGTGATTTATTTGGTTATTCACAATATCTGGTGCGGGCTATGGCAAACAAGGTGTCATATCCACAGACTGTTTGTGTGGTGAGTGATAATGACCTTTTTCATTGTCTTTGTACTTGCACAGGCCTGTGGGTGTGTCTGCCTGGTACATGGATCCAACCATGATCTCCTGGAAAACAAACAACACAGTGTGTTCAATAAGAATGGCTATCTTATCATTTCATTCAGAATTTGTTCTCCAGCGCTATAAATTTTACCTTTTTCCAGTCCTCTGATGGGACGTAGTCCTCATCATCTGACTCATCTTCAACTTCATTACCTACAACAACAAAGATTTAGTATTAAAAAGGAGAACCAATATGATTAGAACGTTAAATATTCCATAGTAAAAAAAAACCCTGAAAACATGACAGTTTTTAGTTACTAAAGTGTCTGGTCCTGTAATTGTTACAGATCTTCTGGTGTTTCACTGCTTTCCTTGCTGATCATTACCTGGTGACTATTCAACTGTTCTGAAGTCAAAGCATTAGTGTATGAAACCATGTATTTATGTATGAAATCAGATCACTACTTATATTAGACAGTCAAAGTAACACTGGTCAGAGAGAGATGGTGAAAATTAGTTTGAGAAAAGTCCAAAAGCCTGAGAACTGTATGGCTCTTACCTTCAAAATAATCCCTAGTTTGTGAACGAATCAGCTCAGACGTACTGTGAGAGCGGATACAGGACACAGGATCATCACTGGATGACCTTGTGTCCTCCAGGTCAGATGAGTCCTTCACTCCATCCTCCTAAAAGAGAAAGAGTTTAAAACAAAAAAAAAAAAAAATCAGAATAGTTTTTTCAAGAAAGTGAGCATCTGGAGTCTAATACATAGCTCTGTGAACAGGTAAACATTTACAGATGAACAAAATTCATTCTGTGAAGTTCTTATAAGAAATATTTTAGACGCCTAATTGCCAACCTTATTTCTTTTCAGTATGCCTCTGCTGGTCTTGTCGTTCTCTACAAAATCCTCCTCTTCCTCTTCCTCATCAATCTCTCCATCTTCCTCTTCTGGGGACCCTCCTTCACCATAGCCATACATACTCAACAGCTCATGAAGAGGCATTTCTCCTTCCTACACAACCCAGGAAATACGTATTGTATTACACATTTTACCCTAACCTATTATTGGCACTGAGGAGACGTTGCAAACAACGGTATCACAGTCACTCACTCTGGTAAGATCATCGATTTCTGCGCTGAAGTTCGTCTCTCCTTCCAGCATCTCTTCCTCTTCCAGGGTGCGTTCATCATCGTAGTCATGAACTAGCATCTCAGCGGTCGGGTCGAAGTCACCATCCTCCGACCCCACTGTACCCCCTACGGTTTGGCAGAGACAGCTGAATTACCGAGCTGGGAGTCGGTAATGTTTTTCTTAACTACCTCAAATGTTTAAAAGGATTCCATTTAAATTAGACTGAATTCTTACCTTGCGGGCTAGAACTACCGAGAGAGGTCTGGAAAAAAAACACACACCGATATTAACGATAAGTTTAGCACGCTCTTGTTAAGAAGTAACATTGCGTTCACTAGCTACAACGCATCTAACCGGACCTAAACCGGCCTGTCATTAGATTTCCGCACTAACGTTAAGACTGGCTTCTACCGTTTTTTTTCCTATGGCATCTCTGTAGCGCTACCCGATTCTGCCCGATGATATGGCGTCTTACAGTAAGAGGTCTGTTCTTCAAGGTCCGGCTGAACTGTTATGCTATTTATGGACCGAGAGCTGTCGAAGGCCCTTTCAAATCCTGCAATCAAATTATTTGAGTTTGGAGCGCACTGTTCTGTCTTCTGTCTTGACACTTCCTTAATATTAAGACAGATATAAATATGGCTAAAGGCGTTTTCTAAAAGAAGGTTAAGAAGATTTCAGTGAATGAAACGTGCTATAATTGCTCTTGCACTGACCGCTCTGACCAAAAATTTACCATACAACGCGTTATAAATGCGCAAACCTCTCTCATACACGGGCAGTTTCACCAAATATTAGACAGTTCGATCACTGTCGAATAAATTATATTTGTGTAACTCTATGGTTAAATTTACTTGCGTTTGAAATCACAGTCGGAGCGGTAAAAACTCATTGAATGGCAAACGAGTTTGCAATGACTGCATTACGATTGCGCTTGTTTATATTATGGTAACATAAAAAGCGCGAAGAACAACTTGGAGCTAGCAAGGATGCTGTTTTAACATTTTAATCATCAACAGAAGTTTCTGTTTTGTCTCTAAAGATCACTGTTCATTCTGAACGCAGAAGACCACGTTACAAATTAAATACAAAAACTGAATATATGGACTTAATTTGTCTTCTTCAAAGTCTTTGCTAGCTAGCCAACTAGCCTCTGTGCAGAAAGCAACAAGTTCCATAGTTCAACCTAGCTTATAATAACGTTGACGTCTCGCGATTTGTACGAACAAGCAAAGTTATAGACATTGTGTGTAGGCCTAATTTTTGCCTAAATTTAGCACAAATAAAAAAGATATTGCATTCACGATATGCAGTGGATGACATCTTTAATAATTTAGTTAAATTTCATATATTTTTTCCCTTACCTGCGCCATAGTTGTTTTTGTATGGGGTCATTTCAAAGTCCCGGATAGATTTTTTTTTTTTTTTGTCTTCTTCTCTGTTTTCCATTACAATGTCGCACGCTAGTATAACGCTGTACTGCCATCTACAGATCACGTCTCAGCTTAACAAAAAGGTCATTCCGTGTCATTTCAACCAAACTGGGAAAATCTTTCCACCACACCGTCTCAGAATTGGCTGATCATTTTTTTGTCCTGAAGAATACACTCTGACATAACATATCCCAAAATTTTAGCTTCCTACTCTCAAAATTTTTTTTGTGTAGAATTTATTTAGTACTCATGAAGTCCTTGAGACGGTCATCTGACAGTGTGTACTGTCATGCTGATTGTCCTGCTATATCAGGTACAGGAACTATTCGTAGGATGCGAACAAATGGTACCCAGCATTTATTCAGTTGTCCCTAATTCAAGTGATGAGTGTGCTTATTCATTTTCATGAATGACACCATGGCATCCTGTTGGTCCTCTGACCTCTCTCTAATCACCCCAAAATACAAACTGTTGTCATAAACAGCAGTCATAAATTGTCCTGGCTGTGGGTCATTTTGCTGGAAATCTGGAGATTGCTGGACTATGTCAGTAGAAGACTGTAACTTTGGTATGTTCAGTGTTTTCAGACAACCGGAATATCAAGACTTGGCTCTTATTTGCAGACAGTGCACACTGTCAGATGACTGTCTCAAGAATTGCAAGAAACATTATTAAGGCATTTATAGGAAATCAAGCCTGACTTAATGTCATTTTCACATTTTCTAGTATTCTGTGTCAGTGTTGTGATGAATCGTATAGGTAATGTGATTTTCCAACTGTCTGAGTTATGGTCCATAAGATACAACCAAAACAAGTCTTTTGTTTCTGTGACGGAAAATGAATCTGTCTGTGTAAACAAGGTAAACAATGTCTTCTAGGTATTACAGGCTTGAATAAAAGTAAAAAATTTTTACATTCACTGTTTGTGGTTACAGAATTAAACACGGAAATGACCACAAAAGTGTCAATAAATCTGCAGCTCATAAAATTTATTCTAGAAGGAACACATACTTGAAACTTTGATATACATAAAATGGTCCCTGAAGATTTCAAGTAAATTGGACATCAGCTACCAGGTGAAACGACCCCTGTCACAAAGTGCATGAAAAGCATTTTTCTAAATTTAGGTAAGACACTGTACCAACATTAATGCTTTAATCATTCCAGAGGCTATTTATTCCTAAAGTGCCAATAAATGTGTGGGAAACTGTAAAAAAAAAAAAAAAAAAAGAAAAAGGATCTGTACACTTTTATTTTCCTGACTTTTTATACCTCTAAATATGGTTCAGACGAATTTTGTAACCACGTTTGGGCCTCTATATCTGTTCACCCATTCCATCCCGCATAAAACAAATTACAAATTTGGAATCTACAGGAAATATTGAAACAGCATGCCAAACTTCAGAACTCTTGTCGCATTTATGGCCAAGTTACTAGGCTCCAAAGATCAGAAAAATGCCTGTGAATGAAAAAAATGCTAACTTTAAAGGTAGTTTTCACAAGTACTAATAAATGCTACACAAAGTTTTTGGGAGTAGGAAGCTACGATTTTGGGATGTGTCATGTCAGAGTGTATTCTTCAGGACAAAAAATTATCAGCCAATTCTGAGATGGTGTGGTGGATGCCTATAGTTCAAATGACATGAAATGACCCAAAAGGAAAAATTTCGCAATCTGGTATCACTCCTCTAACTACGCACTAGCCCAGACAATATATGGACAGGAAAAATACGGATTACCAACCGATATGATCATATCAACTGTAATAGAGCTCCCACACTCCTCCAGTCATTCTTAGTCATATCATTGAACTGAATCTGTGAGAGTATGAAAAGTGAGGTACATCCCAGGAAAACATAGGTTCCCAAAATGATGCTTTCACATGTAGCCAAATAAAGAAGAAATCTGAAAATCATCAGGTGCAGCTGAGGTATTTTAATACAAGAAATACACTTGTTCAAGTGTTCACAATACAATCTTTGCGGATGTCCGCTGACAGGAGCAGAAGAGTGTGACATTTTCTGGTACTCAAATTTCAAAACATTCATATTAAAACAAAACACACACAAATGAGATCGTTTATAAGAAGAAAGAAACTAAGCTAAACAACAAAAATATAAATAAATGCAAGGTTAAGCCCTTTATAAATCAGATGGTTACAAATGTAGCAGGACTACCTTAAAAAAAGAAAAGAAGAAAAAAGTCAGAATCCCGTAAGAAAAAGGAGTTTCAAAATAAGCATATGCCCTGACACAGAGCCAAAGTGAAGTGAACACCAGACCTGGTCCAAATACACATACAAAATATCTCAATAACCAAGAAATGTGTTTTCATAAAAACCTCATGTATGTGAAACATACACGCCTCCTAAACGTTCAAAATACTTATTATTATTCTCCAGATGTATGACATCTAGATTACGTGTGTGCACCTCAGAGAAACAGGCTGGGTCGGTCACAAAAGTGCCAGAGGTTGGTCTTGATGTCTATCTGACGGGCTAGTACATCGCCTGAATACAAATCCAGGAAACCGTTACATATGTTTAACCAAAGTGAACCCTTTTTCCATTTGTGACTCAACTAAAATACACACCTCCAAACTGTTAAAAGTGCATTACCTAATCTATGAATCTTGAAATAGAAACAGGACACTGCGTTACAAACTATAAATGAAATGTTACTTCAGCATGCCTCTCCTCCAGTACAAAAAGAATTAAAATAATAATAATAATAACAATTACATCAGAATTCCCACTGAAATCTCACCTAAGATATTCTGTGCTGCAGGAACACACCTGTATCTAAATACTGTGGAAACGTAAAAAAAAATAATAATAATAATAATAAAGACATTTTTCGCCTTTAAATCTCTTCTGAGAACAAACACTGTATATCAAAAACATTTCACCTGTCATTCACCAGTTCATTACAAGCAAGTAGCAAACCCATGCCAAAACACATACACACGCTTACAAACACACACACACACATGTCCTCATACTACTGCCTGAAGTTCCAACTAATTAGTCAGCGTTCAAAAGGTTCTGATAGCAGAACTACAAAATTCAAGTCTTGTGGTCACACTATACCAGAAAATGAGCAAGACCATGAAAACTGTGACACACAGTTCTCCCTTATATATAGATGTATATATATGTTTAAATAAAATAAAAACAAAAAAAAAATGTAAAAATACAAATTTCTTGTAACAAATTTTCAGAACCAAAGCAGATAATAAATAGAAACCTACTTATCCAAAAGTCTCCTTAGAAAGTTTACTGTACACAGAAGTTTGCACTGTTCAACTCTACCAAAAAACAAAAACAAACAACAAAAAAAACAACAACAAAATAACCCTGCAGGTATAACACCCAGATTTGGGACATTTCCAAAAACAGGCTGGGATTCAGGCTGGAAACTTCTCCCTCCAGAGGAAATGATTTGAGTTTGACACTTGGCCTGCATCCCACTTACACACCAACAAACCACTGATAAAAACAGAGTAATGACACAATATACATGAGACTGCCTACTGAAACTCATTTCACTGCCTACTGAAACTCATTTTTCAGTAGTGTGACAAGGAGCAGGGACCATAGCTTCATGATAATACCTCCATAACTATATCTTACAGCCATACGATAATACCTCCATAACTATATCTTACAGCCATACGATAATACCTCCATAACTATATCTTACAGCCATACGATAATACATCCATGACTATATCTTACAGCCATACGATAATACCTCCATAACTATATCTTACAGCCATATGATAATACCTCCATAACTATATCTTACAGCCATACGATAATACCTCCATAACTATATCTTACAGCCATACGATAATACCTCCATAACTATATCTTACAGCCATACGGTAATACCTCCATAACTATATCTTACAGCCATACGGTAATACATCCATAACTATATCTTACAGCCATACGATAATACATCCATAACTATATCTTACAGCCATACGATAATACATCCATAACTATATCTTACAGCCATATGATAATACCTCCATAACTATATCTTACAGCCATATGATAATACCTCCATAACTATATCTTACAGCCATATGATAATACCTCCATAACTATATCTTACAGCCATATGATAATACCTCCATAACTATATCTTACAGCCATACGATAATACATCCATAACTACATCTTACAGCCATATGATAATAAATCCATAACTTTATCTTACAGCCTTATAATACCTCCATAACTATATCTTACAGCCATATGATAATAAATCCATAACTATATCTTACAGCCATACGATAATACCTCCATAGCTATATCCTACATACATATGCTTAGTGCTATATGAAACTGCTTTGTTTGATTTAACGGTTTGCTCATTGTGGTAGAACAAATGAACCTATGCTTTATTAGCAGCAATAATGCTAGAGTCTCATAAGCCATAGATTCCATCATACTCATGTAGTTATATCAGCAGACCGCTAAATGCCCTAAAGTCTGTCACTGTAAAACCAGCACATCACTTACATACTGTGTACCGTACCAATGGAACAATCTTTTTCTCATTTTGTACCTTATGTCAAGTGTAAATTAAAAAAACACATCTGTTAAACTCTCCATCTAAAAATACCACCTTCTCCCCCTGTGCACACAAAGACTCTGTTACTATATTCAAAACGATTCAACTGATGAAGTGACTGAATCCCTGCCACAGTCTTTTCTCATTCACTCCTTTTCTTTGTTTCTTTTACACATACTCTCATTAGCATGTCTTTTTTGGATAGGTTACTTAACACACAGGCTCCTAAAACTCTCAATAAATACAAACGTACGAAGGAAATAGAAAGAAATCCAATACAGTTGTGTTGTACCGTAGAAATCACTTTCTCTCTCTCTCTCTCTCTCTCTCATACAGACACTTTGCCCTTGACCTCCAGCTTGTTGCTGCCCTCACTCTGCTTGTTGGACTGCTCCTCCGTGAAGGTTATGTAGGAGTAAACCAAACTACCAGCAATACTGCACAAACAAGAACACAGGACACTCAGTCAGCAAAGCATTAGCAACTCAGAGCCAACTCCACCAGCACAGCTTGGCGCCCACAAGCCTGGAGACCTACTGCAGGAGGACAGGCTACCACAGGCATATGTGACAAATTCATTAAGCTTGCTTTCATGAGTTAGTATACATAGCATTACTGTAATACACAGCTGTGAGAGCTTCTCAGAATTGTGTGTGTGTGTGTGTGTGTCTGAATAGAAGGGAAGTGTCTTTGTTTACCTGATATTCAGACCAATGAAGTTGGTCCATGTGAAAATGTAGTCTCCCCCAAAAACCATGCCTATATATGTCACTAATATATTCTACAGGAGAAAAAAGAAAGAGACTGAATGAGAATGATCAAAAACAGGCACAGTAATGTATATTAGGAATCTCATATAGTAACACACACACACAAAATAAAAAACAGGTCAGTATAAAAGGCTTACTTTAATACAGCCTATGATTGTGGTGGTTAGTGCAGAGTTGTATTGCGTACAAAGTACCGTGGCATACATCAATATAAACCTATAATGGAACAAACAATAAACAAACAAACAAAGAACTAAACAGCATGACCTGGAAAAACAACTGTCTCAGAATTGTTCACGTTTCACAAGAGGATGAACTGGCTTTGATCATGTGATAAGACATCTAGTTAAAACAACTGTACTAGCGTTTGCACCGTAAGCAAAGCATTGAGGTTTCCGAATATCAAAGAAAGTACTGCCTGGTTTCCATGTTTTCCTGTTTGATTATTCCTAAACAGAAACACTGTAGTGCTAAAACACTTGTCTCTGGGTCTCTTTGAGAGGGAAGAGCATCCAGTCACATAATTTAATACCACAATTTATGTCCCATCCTATTATATCTTACCCCATAATGCATGACATGGTGAACTGGCCCACAAAGAACATATCTGTCCAACCCTCGTAGGCCAGAGCCTGGAGAGAGAGAGAGAGAGAGAGAGAGAGACAGAGAGAGAGAAAGAGAGCGCACATTAAAGGGCCTGAAAGAAGAATCACCACCATGCCACAGAAAGAAGGGAAGTGAAAATAGCGCAGACAGACGGTGGTGTAGACTTCTGAACGGCACAGCTGGTTAAGGCCCAGTATGACGGCCCACAGGTGCGTCCTAGGTTTTGGACTGGTAGTCCGTTTTGCTGACAGCGGAATGGAGTCTAAGGGAGCACAGCTGTCCGCTCCGCTGTGGGCAGGTGAGTCGGCTGGGACTGCAGCCACTTGCGTTCATCAGCAGCCAGCTAAGCAGCATTTTCCTTCCAGAGTGTGTTGCAACATCTGACAAGTGTGAACTCATGGAAGGCAACAATGCCTGACTGCGTTTGGCGTAAACTCACTTCTGCTGAACTCCATGCCATGTGAGACTCTGCTCTTAAACCATGACTCAGTTTTGGGTGGGAAGTGGGTGGGAACAGGGGCAGGAAATTTGACACACTGTTACACAGAAGCCAAGAATGAAAAACAGGGCCTCATTTACAACTCATCACAGTTCAGAGTTAATTCTACCATCTCCATACTTTTTCTGCATTACTTTTAAAGTTTTAGTTCCGATGAAGTACCTCTTTCAATTCCCCAACCTTTAAGGGTTTGTATTTTCATTAGTAAAATGGCTTTATTCTTGTTGTTACCATTCACTGACAACTCTCATCACCTCACAGTATTAAGATAACTGACCAAAGAAAAAATAAAGAAGTATAAATGTTACTTTTATCCAGCCCTACAGCAATGAGTCGACCTGGCTGTAAACAGGAGACAGTGATAAACAGTCAGTTTGTATGTGAAAGTGCAACATAAAATCCAAAGGCGAGTGCCCCAGTGCTGAGGTGATTAAGTCTTGTTAGTATAATGGCTGCTTTGTGCGTCCTCTGGTCTGGGCCCTGTCTTCAGTGTTTCCTCACTCCCAGCTGCCAAAGAAACTGGGCCCTCCCTGAGAACCAGCTCTCCCACAGATAAAACACAGCATTCACTCAGCAAAGCAAGGCTGTGTAATCTCTCTCTCTCTCTCTCTCTCTCACTCACATACACACATGCACGCACAACACACACACACAATTGTGTTACACACATTTAAAAAACTCTTGGGTTTGTCTTTGACAACAGGACAGATGCAGATTTGAGTGGGCCAAATGTGAGCACTTATCCCAATACTTCCACTTTGACGCATTACTCTTAGATGAACTAATACGTCAATCAAACACAACACAGTAATAACACATGAATACCAATTAAACCAAGTAATCTACACACCAAAACAAAACTAAACAAAATGAAACAAAAACACTTCACATACACTATTGATCTTTTTAGCCACACACTGGTGAAGATGGTATTGATATTTTATTTCAGTCTAAATGACCTAAGGACAGGCATGGAGCTGCCAAACTCTGTTTCTGGGAAAGCGGCAGTGGCAAACATCAGCTGACTGTGTTCTGTTAGGTCTGTCGTGGCCTGAGGACAGCCTGCTGTGGCACTAGAACCTATACAGACACACCTACGTGCACACACACCCCCAGGCTACCGTTACCCCGTCCCAGATGACCGGGTAGCCACTCCTGAACAGCTACACCGTCTGTGAGGGGGGATGAGGCCCTGCTGAGTAAGTGGCCACACAGGGGAAGAAAATGTATATCTATCTATATCTATATCCATATCCATATATATATATTTACACACACACAAACACACACACACACACACAAATATATTTAAAGCACAGTGGAATCTGAATATAAGTGTTGTACATATGTGATATTCAGCACTGACATTGATCTTCGTGCATTAACTGCTGTACAACCTGTGAAACAGGATGATACTAACTGTTCAGATCCATCATGTAAGGTCTGGCATTCTGTGACAGACTGACAAAAGGTAAGTGAGGAAACTGGAGAGCCATGAGCCAACATGGCTGCCATCTCACAGTGTAAATCATACTCAATAAGAGCTCTGTTACCTTTTCCATGTCTCCAGTGGCATGAGCCAGGAGCAGCGTTGGCAGGATCATAAATAGAGCATTGTAATATAGCAGGCCATACTTTCCCAGCTCCTGCAGGAAGAGAATAAGGGAGAGATGGAGGTGGAGAAAAAAAAGAGAAAGAGGGGGTTTGGGGTTATTTACGGCAGTGGGCTGATACATTCCTTTCTAACCTAGCGCACAGATGCAATGAATGCTATCTTCACTGCATTTCCACAGGTTGCTTCTGTGTTAGATCTGACAAATTGCCACGGAAACCCAGAACTCTCCTAAGCCTCTAGGCTGTGAAGAGGTTGTTCTGACAGGAATGAAGGCCTGTGAATGAAGTTCTGTGTTTTGTCATTGTGAGAATACATAACCTTGAAAGCAGAAACTGCTTTAAAAAAAATCCAAAGGAATTTTGGAATCACAAATGTGTTTTGTTTTGAAGATTAAAAAAAAAGAGAGAGAAGTTTATACAATGCCAAAGGAATTTATACACTGGCAGACTGTGGAATGTGAAGAACGTTATGTATAAAGGAACTCTTTCAAACTGTACATTTGATACAGAAAACTGGCTTAATCCAGACAGGTTTCCACTGCCCACAGACTTGACGGTCAGAGTTGTTATCTTCTTTTAAACAGAATGCACACATGACCCCTTGTTTCAGTCCAGTTCCACAAAGTAACTGAAGCTGTAGTCACGTTGTCACACTGAAGCAGCTCAGACTTGCCGACTCCTCTCTGGGAATCCAGTCAAGCACAGACTTGCCAAATATATCCAAATGATGACCTAAGGCATCCACCCCCACCCTGCTTAGTTTAAATAAGATATGATGATGTCACTGTTTCTAATTCGATGGGAACTTTTGAGACAGGTGCTGACGTAAAGAAGATTCTCGGTGAAAAGCGCGGCTCAGGGGCGAGTGGGCCTTCGGTGGCCGGACTGAGAATGAGAGTGGCGTTTTAAATCAAAGAGGAGCAGTGAGCTTGGGAGCAGGGACAGTGTCGGTGACAGCTCTGCACTATTCTCTGTGAAAGGGTGGGGAGGATCCTGCAGCAGCTCCTGTTACCTCTGTCTCATCGCTCTCTTTAAGACCGAATAAAAGACCAAAACCCCAAATCACGGCCAAAGGGATCAGTTGTCTTAAACTTACCTTTGAATCTAACTTCTGCTTCACAAAAGCTCCATTAGCTGCTGTCAGTACATCATTCAAAAGAATGAACACATAACCTTGCAGGTCAAACGCCAAGTCAGCACTGAGAGAGAGAGAGAGAGAGAGAAAGAGAGAGAGAGGCAAAGAGCAAATTATTACTGATCTGTTTGTTGACTAGTTAAGAAATACAGAGAGCACATAAGGACCAGCATTATGAGGTAGAAAGCCCTTTAAAAAAAAGCATGGTTACATGCATGGGCTTAAATAACACAGTGTAAAATATCTGAGAAGAGAGTGGAGAGGAGTCTAGATGATAGCATGTAAATCTGCCATGCTACCATCTAGAACAACTGGCTCAACAAATTTCCTCTTAACGGTGGAGCGGTTTCAGCCAAATACATTGGTTTCTCCCAGTACAACTGGTTTTCATATTTAACAGTTACAGTTGTTTCAGTTTGACTGAGCACTGATTTGGTTATATATATTAATATATATATACATACGTTTTTATGGTATAAGAAGGAATATCTGAGCATCAGGTTTGTAAATCTCAAAGTTGTTCATTTGCATCAGCAGAAAAATGTTTACCTTGCTGCTACAAAGGCCCCAAGGATCATTGTGAATACTGTGAGCTGAACAGGACGTGAGAATTTCTTCCTGTTAACAAAAGAGTCAATATAGTTGCAAAAATAAAGCAAAAAGAAAAAAAAAAAACACAATCTATCTAGAAAAACATCTGTCTATCTGGTAATGAGTAGCAGACAGTCATACAGCAGTGTTTCATAAGAGTGGAACTTACTTCAGTAGAAATCCTTCGGCCAGCATGGTGAAAAGAATGGAAAACCTCCTCAACACAGTAAACATCGGCAGACTGACAGAGCAGAACAACAACAACAAAAAAACAACAACAAAAAAAACCCCCATCAAATTAAGCATTAGACTTTTACTCAGATACGTCCAGTTGATGTTCACATGATGTTGATGTGTAGATTTGGTAAAACCGGCATTTCAAGTGAAAAAAAAAACTAAGCTTGCAAACTAAGAAGATACTTGAAACTGTAAAGTCATACTTGAGCCTTTTTGTTCCAAACAGCCCAGTTATTTGATTGCCCACATACAGAAGAGGTAGAGGAAAGGTCTGGAACAGAGGAAAACAAGAATCAGACAATCATGTCAGATAACAATGGCATGACATGTCTACAATGGGGACAACTGTTTCTAAGGCAAGGGTGTGTCAAAAACACATCTGAAGTAATAAACTCCCATGTCAACAAGTCAAAGAATGCTACACTGCCAACTTTCCCAGATGCCTCAGTGAAAGCATGTGGTCTAGTTTAACTGTCCTTAAGCCACCACGAATTACAACAAACAACTTACAATTTACAACACCAATTTCTTTTTTTTTGGATGGGGTTGGGGGGTAAGAATTACTAGTAATATTGATCGTCATATAAGCTGATACATACAGTACTGTTGCTAGTAACATAAATTACTGGCAAATCGGTATCTTTTTATTTCGTGCAGATGAAGCGAACAAAGTCATGCAGCTCAGAGCGCCAGTGAAAAATCTGAAGTGTTCATCAAATGCGTCTCACCTTCTTAGGTATGCTGCGATCAAAATCTGGGAAGTTGATCACCCGGAGGGCCTTTCCCACCCATAAAACAACTACCGTGGCCAACATCTACCAAAAAAAACGAGAATCAATTAATACATTGGTATTTAAGCAGTCATGCAAAGAAAAAGAGAAAGAGGTTGGCTCGAGGAGTGTTTGCTTACCTGTCCTATACCAACACATATCGACGAAGGAAACCTGGCAAAGAAAACAGTCAGTTAAAGAAAACGCTGAGAGAAAACCGTAACCGCAATTCGCATTACAAGACTTCTGCGAGTTTCATGCAGACCGCTTTCCAGTGCGAACTTAACAGGAACTGAAGGGATCAGCGGTCGCCTTTGCAAAAGGAAATAATATCTTTTTTACGGTAAACAGGTAGGATTTGTGATCAACGCTGTCCTTCACCTCTGCACTGCTGAACAGTATATTTTACAATCTGTGAAACATGCTAATCACCTGTTTCATTACTCGCCGAACTTGCAAACAAAGACTATCTCACTCATTGTAAGAGCATAGTCTGTCAGTAGGTTGCTGCTCTCTGCATAGTAAATGAGAGTTAACTTTCCTGAAAAGACTGAATTCTTTAGAGTTGCTCGCCTTGTATACACAGTGCGACGCTGTTAAGAGCTTTTACAATGTGTGTGAATCCCCTCAAATTTGCTGTGTCTACACACTGCAATCAGTGTTGCAATGGGAAGTTGAGATGTTATCAAAATGTAGTGGCTAAAGTGACCGTTATAACTACATGACCCACAACTAATGGGCACCCAGCCAACACTAGAAGTATAATACTGCCAGTCCTAAAAAAAGAGGAAAAAACTCCCGGACAGCTTACCTGTAATTCGTCAACACGCTCTTATTTACAACTACAATAAGGAAGGAGCTCACGCCATAGAATCCAGCAGCACACAGCTTCAAGAACAAAGTTAGTCTTTCGTCCGCCATCCCCGGAGCCTCATTACTCTGTCTGCATTGCTTTTCCTTTGCTCTGCTCACTGCTTTTCCTCTCCTCCACGCTTACGTCCCTATACTTCCGCCATGTTTACAAAGCTGACGTACGGGGTGACGTATAAGGCCCCCTCCTCCCACACACCCACATACAAAAAAAAAAAAAACATGTCGCCACCCTGTGGAGGCTGCAATGGTACTACCGCTTTATGAGATATAAAGTGTCCGACAGTACTACATTCGCTAAAACTAAAGTAGCTAAATTTTGAACGTTCAGCCTCCGAGTTTTTTTAATAATCACACCAACATACTATGGATATTTTCTTCAGCACTGCATTTATTTTTTTTTATTTTTATTTTTTTCTTACTGAGTTTCGTTACAGTAAGTGTAAAATATTGAGCGGGAGAGTTCTTCACACGCACGTATTCTCCAAATCCCCAGCGAAGGAAGTCAAAGATCAGTCTCTCCGCAACAAAAACATTCATGACCTTACAAATGAGTAGTTTGGTGATTAAACTGTAATCGGTCCTGCTACCTGTAGGAGATTGCATTACATGGAGAATTCACAGGTGTAGCACAACTCTGACTTGGTGGCTCCACCCTAGTGGTGTCACCCAGTGGTTTACAGTAGTCTTGGGGGATGACAACAGTGTGTGAACTTTGCATGACACTGAAAGGGTTTATGCCATTAATCACAGGTCCAAGCGCTACAGCAGAGGAGACAGAGGTTTGTCTGGGTGCAACGTGGGGTAACTGAGGACTGTTCCTGGTGAGTGTCAACGGTCCTGTCGAGTTTGTTAAGTCATGGTCAGGGAGGTGAGCTTTCCTGGGTTGGGGAGAGCAGACCACATTTCCGTCAGCAGAGAGCACTCGCAGTTTCAGGCCCTGAGTTCCGGTTCTGGTGGCTTTGAGAATCTGATCAGGGCTGATTCTAGGGCAGGACAGAAGTCGCTTCTCCCTCACACTGCGCTCCTCCCCCATGGAGTCAGTGATTCGGACGATGGCAGACAGGACTTTGATCTTGGCTATGTCAGATTTCTTCACAAAACGATGAATAGGTGGATCTGGACTGTCCAGGGAGTGCAAACCAGGGCTCCTGAAGAGATTTGGTTGGTGGTGTTTGTCGCTGTAGAACACAGGGTATGTCTCACTGACTATCTGTAACAGCACACACAACACACAACAATTATCAGCACCAACATTCTTAGGGTTACAAAAGTACACAAACAGGCTGTCTACACATAGTGTGGTGTTGACAATGTTTAGCCATTGAAAACGAGTGGACTAAGACATGAAGAGAATGACTGACAGACGGAATATTTCAAAGGCAAACCAATAATTATTTCAGTCTTTGTAAAGTTTATGAACAAAAAGCCAATGTTTACCGGCAGTGGTGAATATACAGATGAGGGCAGGGGGGTGATTACTTTTGCACCCTTTCGCTCCAGTTCATCCTGAAAGCTCAAAGACACATGAGAGCCAGACAGAGACCACTGCTCCGTCTCAGAACTCTCCTCAGCTCTAGGGATGCAGAGAGAAGAAGGGAAGACCTGAGAACAAACGTCCCTGATTGTATGAGTTATATTGGTTTCTGCTGAGTTTTTCTATAGAGAGAGGTATACCTTCTTTGGAGGCGACTAGTAGAAACACACACCACATTCCCTTCCTGAAGGTTTTGGGCAACTGTCTTCCCATCAGACAGAGTCAATGTAAACACACCGTTTTCGTCTTCTGATAACACACACACACACACACAGAACAAACCACACACACACAGACAGACGGTTAAGAGGATGTGAAAGAGCTTGAGGAACACTGAGCAGGGCGGCCAGGATATCCTGTCTCACCTGTATACACGTGAATGGGCATGTCACTCTTAGTGCTCTGTGACCCGGGGCACCAGTGAGGGGAACCAGTACATTTCAGGATACTGCCCAAGTCAGTCCTGTTGATCTCATTGCTGGGAACTTTCTCAGCCTGAGGGGAAACCACACTGACCCAGTGAATCCACACAACTCTTTCAACTGGACAAAGTAGCGACCCTGTGAGCCTGATGAGTGTAGTCAAACTTTTATGACAGTGACACAATCACTAAGATCCATATTTTGACATGAAACAGTCCACAACACAACAGTGTTCAGAGAAAAGTGCGTAACCAGTGTGTCTATGGTTAGAATTAGCTGCCTATATCTCAGGTCTGATCTAAAAGACCAGGCTTACTAACAAATCTGATCACCACAGCGATCATAAATGTGGCAGCCCCTGTTCAAAAGATGTCTAAAAGTTCAAAAGAAGTCTAAACACTGTCACATAACTATTCCATTACAGTGAGCCGGTATGCCTAAGATAAGATGAAGAGGCAGAGGAGAAAAGTGACTCTCTCACGGAGGCATGTGAACAGTCCTTGGACAGACCAGGCAGTATGTGCGTGACTGTGAGGCAGATCAGGATTAAGAATACATGAGGGAAGATTGCATTATTTAGTCTTTCTGACACTGTACCTCTCTGGACCGTGTCTGTCTTCGAGGTGTTCCTTTTCCAGGTCTGGTAAACCAAGTCTTCCTCAACATCATGAACCCCCCGTCATCTTTCTCTCTTTCTAAAAAGATTAAAATACAGTTGACTGTTGTGTTTGCGTAGCAGAAAAGATACTGTTTGCTAATTTATGGAGTGAATAATGGAAAATATTGAGCCATTATACATGAGGATTCAGAGGTTGAAAAGAGTGAATCAGATGATGGAGATGTCATATAATACATGTCTGTGTGAGGGGAATGAAAGCATTCAGAACATCTATAAAATCATGCAACATGGAAAATAAAGATTCCTCACAATGACTATCTAAAGGGAAATTACCTGCGCTATCTTGTTTCCTCTGTCTAAAAATCTGATAGTTTATAGATTTTTCTGTGTGGGTTTTTGTTTTTATATAAATCCTTGCATTTTGCACTATGTGTCTTGCATAGATGAAGGTCTGTGTTTTGTTTTTCTCTGCAGTTTTTTAGAAACAGTCAGTGAGAGACACACCTGTCCTTATCACATTCCTCTGGGCTATATCCTCGGGGCTTGTGAATGGTCGAATGCTGACCTGGCTACAGATGACTTTATCTGACTGGATCCTGGCACTGCCTCTTCTGCTGGGTTCCGGACCTCTAGAGACCAATACTCTACACAAGAGATAGTTATAGGAAAGGATAGCTGTACTTTCCCTATAGAATGCTTGATACAAGTCCAACACATCGATAACCATATTATTTAAGAGTCAGTTACGATGACTACAAATTCCGTTACATCTATGGCAGTCCTACCATCTGTTTTGATCAAATAATAACAAAAAACAATCACCAACACAATATACAACAAATGTATATATTATTTGCAATATGTAAGCTTCATTGTTTTTCTTTCGTGGTGTACACTTGTGAAACTCCAGGCGGAACAAATGTTGTAAACTAATTATTAAGTGCTCGTGAAGCTTTTCAATACTCAGAGCAAACTTGACATATCAGTGCGTCACCTCTGTCTATTATGATGATGACTGTCGTCCTCGTTGAAAATGGTATTGGATTTTAGCTTGGCGATGGGTGTCCGACTGTGAGCAGTGTCGAAATCCCACTCGTAGTGAGGGTTTAGCGACGGCTCATGCTCGCGACCTACTGGGGAGTGATTCCGCGCAACATAACCCAGCTGGTGGCTCTTCTAGAACGAAAAATTGTTAGTGTTTTTTTATGGGGCAACTCATCTGGCACAGACGGATGAAAGATCGAAAACAGCATTTGCCGTTCAACATGAAATTGAACTTGGTAAAATGATCACTCAAAAGCCCCAAACCAAACATGTTATCTGACAGCTCATCTTGTGTGATCTGACTTGAGGGTGCATGCAGAAAATCTAGAGAAGGAACGCTTCATCTCTTTACATCTTACCCTGGCGCGTCTTTCCAGAACTCCCTTGGAGTAACTGTCCAAGTAATTCAAGGCTGCAAGCACTCTGGTTGTCATCCTTCACTTTAATGATATATGTATACATAAAAAAATAACAGCTGAAAATAACGTTGCTGTTTAAATCTCCATGGACAACGACAAATTTACATAATACTCCATTTGCTATGTAAATTTGACTAGCTACTAGTCTATCTCTGATACTGCACTACGAGCACAGAATGCCAGTTTGTTTGAAATATTCATGGTATTTTCCATATTCTTTCCATGACTCATCAACTGTTCTTGTCTTTTACACACTTTCTGAAGCAACTCACTGCTTAACGCCAGTTAAAGCAACCCGAAACAGTGACTCTCCCTGTGCCAGAACAGAACGGCGTATGTTAGTAGCCATGGTGACGGAACACACCTAAGAATGACACTACCTGCCTGAACTGCAGTGGACTTTTATACTGCAGATAATTTACCTACGGACGGATTTGTCCAATTTAAATGTGAAATTTTCTCCCCAATGTCTGTTAAGAGTTCATTTTCAGTAATGTACCACAAGGCACATGATACCATAGTATCGCATAAACAAACAGAGGAAAAACAGTACAACTTTACTGTAAAATGTAACTGAAATTTACAGAATAGGCTGATCGGTTGACTTCCTCATCGTGTTCACAAGTACCCACATTACTTCAGAGATGTTGACTGTTTTCCTGCCCCAAAATTGAGGTCAAAAGACCACATTTAGTGCACGGTTCAGAGGCCTTGATGTGGTAAAACTCTCAGTCACATTTCTCACACAGTTTCAAAGTAAACATGCAAATTTATTAGGCTTTATTTGACAGAAACAGCTGAACGCGATGTTTCCATATGACCGTATGAGTTTCCTTTGACGACCAAGAAACGTAACCATTAACACCCAAGAAATATGCTTTCAGTCTACAGATAAGATTTGGAACAAGAGCTACAGTCACATCAGATAGATATAAGCGGTAACCTCCTGTGACATTATCTACTTTTACCCAGAAACTGATTATTTCAATATACACTGTTCTAAAACTGCACGTAAGATTGGTTTATTTTACAGATTTGAAATGACCTTAAGTGGCTTTTGGGAAATGTTTTTTTCCATTGAAGACATTAGGCTGACAGTTGCAGTAGTAGGCTGATCAAAGCTGATCAAAGATTGGGAGACAGCGCTGTGCCATGACGAGAAAAAGCGGATGGGCCCTGAGCGTGGAATTTAGTCATTTTGGCTTGATTACGACTAAGACAAAATTGAAAATTATTCTAACGAGTCTTCCCTATTGGCTGACAATTAATATCTCAGTTATTTTAAAGATACTGCTCACTTTTTCATACAAGACTCCATACAGTACAGCAAACAACTTCACGAGTAAAGCGCCTTTTTTTTTTTTAATTTAAAAGGGTATTTCAAAAAGCAGTTTAAGATGCCGAAACTGAATTGCTGCTTCTGAAATGCAAGGGAAGTGGCTCTTTTTGCAGCAGGACAATGTGTTGAGATGAGATAAGTCTGAACCATGAAAAGGGGTGTACATTTACAACATCAGGGACGGTATTTTTAGAGTCAGTAAACTAAACGAAAGGAGGAAATATCGATCCGATGAACAAATTTGGACAAAGCAGAATTAAAGGAGGAAAAAAGTGTTACTCTGATTAAAATTAGCGATTTGAAAATCAATCCAAATACAGTGCCCCAAATTGACATCAGAGTGTGGTTACATACAGAAAAATTGCTAATACAGTACAGAGACATATGATGATAAACTCAAACTCCGCAAGGTAACCAGGTGTGAAGGCTTGTGACAACTTTGTGGTCGACGCACTTTCTTTTTCACGCCGTGGTCTCTGTATTAAAGGGCATTCTGAGATACGGATTTCACACTACAACGGAACCCAAAGTATTTCCGAAGTATTCTCAAAACCCTTGGGTTCATCCAGCGAGGACGTAGATGGTGTCTGATTGTTCCTGAAATTCGTAATATTTGGCGACGTCAAATTAAAAGTGGTCTCTTACAGCTACTCAAGAGTGATGGGACTTCCCCTCAAGAAAGTTTCTCCTCTGAAGAAAGAAATGGAAAGTAAGAATAAGGAGATCGGGGGCAGGATGATTGAGCTATGTGATGTGGTGATTTCTTCACACGCTCATAACTGAAGGAGTACGCGCGACAAGAACGATGGTAAACGATTTGTCCCTATTCATCAGAATCTCTTTATGGCCTATCAGTTACTAGCAGTGATCAGGAAGGTGAGTTTAGCTTCTAAACTAACTTGATTTGCAGAAGCCTCAATGCCAAACGGCTTTAAACACTTGTAGGCATTTCGTGAGTCAAGCTTACGCAGAGAAACGGATAGATAGTTAAATGCTGTTCCTTTGTAGCCGTTTTTAATCCATTCAAACTCACTTTAGTAGTACATGTTTGGTATATGATTTGCTGCTGAAAAAGACTTAAATTTCTTGATGTCCTGCTTCTCTTTCCTCTAAAGAATGCTGACAACCAGCAAACTTCAGTTTGATGGTCTTCTATTGGATCACATCCAGCCACTCTCGATGAATCTTAATGAATCTTTAAGGAGTCAATTCAATGAAGAAACTCAGTGGTAAGTCTGGAAGTTCAAAGTTGAAATGTTAAATGTTTTAACTGTTCATGTCCAGAGTAATTTGATGAGATTCAGAAATTAAGAGACCACCAAAATTTGTATTTTTTTTTTCAAGATAAAAATTGTAAAATAAAGAGAGCTACACCATAACTGTGAATTTGTCATTTGCACAACGCATGCTGACATTTCCTTATAAGTCTGAGGAAAGAGTACAAATTCAGCTAACTGCAGTTCTGAGGTGACACAGAGGTGGTTTGATTAAGTAGAACACCCAAGTGCTAATGCATACAGTTAAACGTTTCATCTTAGACACAAAAACACCACAAATCTAGGTCATTACACCTTCACACAGAACAGTAAACTCTGCGAGATTTGACTACCCTCAGAGTTGGGTGACATCAAAGGGGAACATTATTAATCTTTCTAGTATTGCCCCAGAGGTCAGCAATGATCTCAGAGCCAAAGGCGCAATCTCTAATTCTTATCCATCTAGGACGTGCCAGAAGTGTCAATGATTCTGTCTTGTTCTACAGAGTTTATAGTCTTTTACCTGCAGATGACAGGGTAATCTGTTCATCTAAAGGGCCTGGGAGATATGTCTATGGTAAGAACTCAGAAGCTTATCCACTTATCTGTCATATAAGAAGGGAAGACAAAGAACGAGAGAGAGAGAGAGAGAGAGAGAGAGAGAGAGAGACTGTGTTTAACAGAAGTCTTTGTTCATTACAGAAATCCACGAGGCTGACAATATGAAATGAATTTCTTCAGAAAAGTCTGGAGAGCTTTCATTCTCCTTCTTTTCAGCTGTGAACTTGGACGTGAGTGAAAATGATCTCTGTAACATAATTTGAGTACTATGATAACTTGTGAGTACTATGATAACATGTGGAGCAGCGTGCTCTGAGGTCTCATGGATCTCACGTGATTCTGCTTTGTCTCTGATCTTTAACGAAAGTGTTTTGGTGAGAAGGTTTCTTCGCTTAAGCCATCGTTTTGACCCCAATTTTGCTGATTCTTAGGCTGCTACAGAATCCGCTGCGCTGGGGAACTGACTGTGAACCCAGGGTCTGTTGTTCCATTGGGCTCTAACCTTACCATAACATGTCGGTATAACAGTGCAAAATGTGATAGACGCTTCACCATCAGCTCCAACGGAATGGAGCTGGTTCAGATGACTGGCTGTTCCACCGTGACCTATCACCTTGTCAGCGTCGCCAGTCCCAGGAGCACGCTGCAGTGCTCAGTTTACGAACAGAGCAGTTGGAGATTTGTCTGTGGCCGGGATCTTCTGGCAGGCTGTATGTGTTTGTACTAACTCTATGTCAATTTATTTTACTACCGTTTGTTCACAAATCATCACGGGATCTGGATAAGCCACAGGCTGTGGTCGTCACTACTGCAGTATGACATATTTTTGGCACAGTGCTATATAGATTAACCAACAAACTGTTTTCTG